>NC_090259.1:4157989-4164604 GCF_037325665.1 Littorina saxatilis | reverse complement strand
TGTGATTCTTTCTCTCATTCTACATCGCGTATCTCACGTACACAACGTCACGCATGTCAAAGTCATTATCTTCTGGCAACTTCCCTTGCTCTCTCCTCATCAATTTTGCCGGCCTTTGAAATAGATCCTCGGCTGCACGTTTTTTTGCATTGTTTTCGAAATTCGAAGACGGAAATGTCTTTCTCTGTCTTTAGTTCATGATTGTGCTCATTTGAGTAAATCGGGTCCTTGAAGTCGAGACTTGTTTTCAAGCGCGCTGGACATCCACGTATCGAACAACGCCATGTCTTTGATTTCTTGTTTTCACGGTCCTTGACGTATGAACTCCCACGGCTGAGAATTGCCGGATTTCCCCTGTTGGTTGTTATCGTGATGCTCGTCTCTTGCTGTGCCATGGCGAAATGAGCCGTGTAGTTGAACTGAATTGTAATTTGTGAGTTGTGAGCGAACCGTCGTGACGTATAAACTCCCACGGATTTTCCATGTATTCGTGTCTTGCTGAATTGTGATTTGTATTCACGCGTCTATACACGGGACTCACTCACGAACACACCGATGCAGGGGGGATACGTGCATGCGTGTGCATGCGTGTGCGTGAAATTCAAATGACAAGTAAGGAGAGATTTTAACTGGAAACCTGCGTGAAATTCATGTGTTAAGAAATGCGAGAAATTCATAGCGTGAAATTCAAAAGTGCGTGAAATTCAGTTGCACCGACTGTGAGGCCACTAAATGAGAAACAGATGACAGGCACTCCGCCACTTCTGCTGAAGGAGATAGCAGGTACTTGGCTACACTTCACTGCGCCACATGAGTGATTCCATTTTCCGTTCGGCAATCAGTCTGTCTCACGCACAAATTGTCAAGGGTAATTTTAAACTGAGTCTAATTTTGTCAGACACTGGGCAAGTTTTAATACCGGACCTTCAACATTGACGATTGGGGTCTAAAAAACACATTCCTTCCTTATAAACGATTCAGAGAAAATACCCCCCCCCCCCCACTCTATACCCCCACCCCCTTGCATTTTGAAATCTCCTAACATTATCTGAAATTGAAGCTGGCGTTAGAAAGCATGACTGAAACCCCACCGCTGTTAATCTCCTTCTCGATAAAAGAAGATATACACGTATTGTACGGCCGTTTTCTCAAGGCTGTCCAAATGAAGTGCTATCTGAATTTAACTCTTAAAAAAAAAAGACTAATACGGGTTTTTTTTATTTCTTTTTTTTAATAAGCCACGCCCCGGACTGCGCGCGCAACACATGCAGACGACACATATATGTGTAGTAAGTTTGTCGGAACTTTGGCGGAGTAATTTGATAGAGTTTTTAGATTGTGTCAACGACTGTAGACGTGATGTAACTTACAGATAAATTATATCTGAGCTTAAAAAAGTGTTTATTTTCAATAAAAATCGGTTCGGGTAGCGATGTGATGTTAATCTAGCAAATCAACAGGGCTACTTCCTAATGGACCGAAGTTCTGTGGGACTGAAGAATCATCAACCGATGTGAACTGCTATTTGTTTAGGTGGTTCAGTCTTTCCCCATCGGCAGCCCTGTAAGCTTACATTACGGAGATTTAATAAACGAAACGTCGGGACGTTTCGTTTTGAAGTTGTGGTAAACGTCATCATTTCGGGTGTCTCTCGCTGGAAAGGTGAAGGTCAACTGAAACGGAACGTGGAACGTCAAAACGCAGTCACGTTTTCCACCCCCAAAAAACGAACAATATTTCGTCAACTTTTGTGAGTATTTTTGCACACTAACAGTTTTATTTGTTGGCCATTTTATGCATTGCTAGATTCATCAACCCTTTCACAGTCTTTCAGCGCTGAGAATGTGTTCATTGGAGGTAGACAACTGTTGTGAACTGAAATATTTTGAAGGGTGCTGATCCTGGTACATTTATCCAACTTCATGGTGAGAAAGCAAATGGCGAAGCAGAAGTAGGTCATCGCATCGAATTTTTATTCTGGCTTCGTATGTGATTTTGTATAAACAAAGTCTGTGCGATTTATTTGGACTGAAAATAATCAAAGTATGCCCGATTCTGGACCACCTCCTGGGGTGTTTTTTTCCATTCTGATCGAGGACAGACGTGATAATTTCACTTGAAGATTTATCGCCCTTCCTTCATTCCGAAACGAAACGTGAATACATCTAAATCTTGTCTGCCGCCTATGCCGTCTCGTTTCACGTTCCGTTTCGCGGGGTGACTCATTCACCAAACGAAACGAGCTGCAAAACGAAACGTGCTGTCTCTTGAATCTCCCTATTTACTGAAAAAATCCTGTTTCATTTTTCTCTTTGAGTAAGAATATTTGTCCGCAGCTTACGGACTAACCCGTTCGATAGTATTACTTGGGTATAAACTTCCTTCCCAGATTGTCTCTGTCTCATCGCAAAATTACACAAACATTTTTCAATTTACAATATTTTACTTTGTCATTTTTTTCCCTGTTCGACGACTCTTCCGACTATGTGAGTGTGTATGCGTATGTTGAATCCGATTACGCTTGTCCGCTAAACTGAAACGTGATCGAAATGACATTCGATCGATATTGACACTAACTAGTTTTTAAAAAAAATGTATTCACACGCATACGCACACGTGCACTTTTGCAGTCCCATGCACTGACCGCTGGTTCTACCTTGTGCGCTTGTCCGGAGTTTTTCTTTGTTTCTTTTTTAATTTGAGGTAATCGATAATAGCGTGGCATGAAATACAATTTTGCGAAAACCCGGTGAAAACATATCGCTCCAATGAATGCTGTCCATCATGTGCGAGGTCGGGAAAAGTGTTACACGTATCGCATGAAAACAAAGAGTGTACAGATAAAACTGAAAAGGAATTAAAGCGGAGAAGTCGGCAACTCAGTCAAACCACCTCTAATAAAGTGACAAATAGTACTAAACTATCGACTACTAAGATTCATTTGATTTTGTAACCAAGAATTTAGTTTTTGTTTTTGACGGCGCCATCAATTTAAAAGAAATGCATCTTTTCTGGTTCACATTTAAATTAAAAAAAAAATTAAAAAACCTACCTTTCTTGTTTTTTGATTCACATTTAGATAGTCAGCATTATATCATTTACATTTAACGTATACTGCATCCCGGTATCAGCATGCTTATTATACAATAAAATAAAAACAGCGCTAGCATACCATGAACATAATTAATTTCCTTGTAAATCTGTTTTGCTTCTTTCTTTATTTATTTATTTGTGTGGGGTGTTTTTTTGCGTGTTTATTTTGGGGAGAGTGTTTTATTGTTCCTCAAAAGCACTTTGGTCAATATCCCTTTAACTTTGAACTACCGTTCAGTTTGAGGACAGAATGCAATTCTTTTATTTTTGGACAACAACACTGTTGGGGTTGATGTACAAAATTGATGGTTGACTGATCAAAAGATCAAAATATTGTGTGCGATATCTGTTCCTTTAAACCTTTCGTTTAACCAGCAGGTGACATATGGCATGGCACAGCCCCCGTTTGACCACCCAGGCTCTCCCTCGCCCACTTTGTCCCCGCAAGTTTTTTTGCTACCTTTTCTATATGCACTGTCAATAAAAATTTTTGAGGCGAATTTGTCGTTTGCTTGCAAAAAAAAAGATAGTTAATTATCAGATCAGCTTTGTAAAGGAGATACTAAAAACCGCACATAATTATTCAAAAAAAGTCTGATGCGTGGCGACAACTGCCGCTCCGACTGAAGGGCTATTTACTGAAAAGGAAGGTGGGGGGGGGGGGGGTCCTGGGGAGAGGTGGAGGGGTGGTGGGCAAAATGAGACAGAGCCGATACGATTACGATGTGGAGGGGGGGGGGGGCAGCAAATGTTCGCATGCACATGGTGGTCAGTAACTTTAGTAACACAAATCGACGTTTGATTTTAATCCCACACAGATGTGTTAATTTTTCTTTTGTTATTTTCTTTTTTCTGTCAAAATGTATAAATGAAAAACGTGACAGGCTGGATAAAATTTATCTGAGTGAAACGTTATTTCTTTCAGGGTCCGCATTGGTTTCTAAAAAAACAATAGTGTTTAATTTTAACTTGATTTCATTTACATGAATTCAAATCAGAAACGAAGAAAATATCATAACCCCGCAATATAACAGTGTCACAGAATCGTGAAACAATTCCGTGAAAACATTCTCTCAATGCTGACAATGTCTTGGTGCGTGGTTCTCACATGTGGTGTCCAGTTGTCCATCTTAGCTAATTTAAATTCCGCGTGTGATGTTTTAAGTGGGCCTATTGGGACGAAGCTGAGTAGATTCGGGATGCGAAAATCAGCAGATTATACGATTTTATGATCCGCGGCAGAGACTATCAAGTGCTCTTGCGTATACAAGAACCAGTCGGTCGGATCGAGTCCAGGTGTGATTTTCGCGTTCTACTTACAGTCGTTTTATCTCAGCTGATAACTCCTTGCCAAATGGTGGCAAAAACGCTCAATGGAAAGTGACATCGCATGCGTTGGGAAGACCGTGGGAAAATATTGAGACCTCAGAATAGGGTCCTACGATTGACCAAAGCAAAAATAATACAACACATCATAGTGTGTGTGTGTTTCTGCACTCGGTCTGTTTCTCATAAGACACGCAATAAGCACACCCTGGTCGTAAGGGAAAATAGCCTAACATGGACAACTGCCTGATATGGACCACCTCCTGTTCTGACAAACTAACGGTGCTATAGGTCTCAAAACAATTTCATTCTTTGGATAACTTGCATATATATGCGATATAAACATTTGTAACCACACAATAAGCTAAGCTTATATTAAATGTGGTTATAAATATGTACATCTAGATAGGAATTATTATTTCACGTTATGTCAAGGTCAGAGAATCGCTTATCCCCTTGTTATAAATGTAAGACAGACAAGATACAATTTTTACCAAAAAAAAGAGGAAAAGATACAGCAAAAGAATCAGAGGATGTGACAGAGGACGGGAAGAGAGTTAATTTTATTTTTCAGCAAGCAAGGGGGGGGGGGGGGGGGGGTCAGAGAGACGATTACTGTTACAGACTTGCCAATTCAATGTTCCTGCAGCAGCAATAATTTCATCCAAAATGTTGTCCAAACTAATTAAGCTTAGATTACTCATAATTTATGAATACAAAGAAAAACCTTCAAGAAGGATTCACTCAAACTTGATTAAATCCCCAGATGAAGCATCCGTCGCGTCGCACATATGGAAACATGCGTTCTTTGATATTACTGTTGCGATCGGTTTTGACGCTGCCGCCACCTCGCCGCAACTATCGTGCTGCCATCGCGTCGCGATATGGAAACACAGCTTAAGACTATGCATATAATACTGCTGGTTTTCTCTTCATTCTTCTCAAAATGTCGGTCTCTGTCTGTCTGTCCCTGTTTGTGTGTCTCTCTATCTCTATCTCGCACTAATTCTGTCGGTCGGTCCGTCTCTCTGTCTGTCTCTCTGTATTTCTAGCTCTGTCTCTCTTTTTGTCTTTTTCTTACTCTCTCAGTTTATTAAAACAAAACAAAAACAAGAAGGGCAAAGCCCATACGACTCACATGCTTGACCTTGACCTTTACATGACCTTGACCTTCAGGGTCAAGGTCAAATAACTAAACCTAGTAATGACATCATACACTAAGAACTGCTTTAGACATTTTTCCTACCAAAATACAATGTGACCTTGACCCAAGGTGAAGGTCATCCAAGGTCATGCAACACAAAGCTGTTCATTCAAGACATAGGAAGTACAATGGTGCTTATTGGCTCTTTCTACCGTGAGATATGGTCACTTTTAGTGGTTCACTACCTTATTTTGGTCACATTTCAAAAGGGTCAAAGTGACCTTGACCTTGATCATATGTGACCAAATGTGTCTCATGATGAAAGCATAACATGTGCCCCACATAATTTTTAAGTTTGAAACAGTTATCTTCCATAGTTCAGGGTCAAGGTCACTTCAAAATATGTATACAATCCAACTTTGAAGAGCTCCTGTGACCTTGACCTTGAAGCAAGGTAAACCAAACTGGTATCAAAAGATGGGGCTTACTTTGCTCTATATATCATATATAGGTGAGGTATTCAATCTCAAAAACTTCAGAGAAAATGGGGAAAATGAGAACAATAGCTGTTTTTTAGGCAACATTTATGGCCCCTGCGACCTTGACCTTGAAGCAAGGTCAAGATGCTATGTATGTTTTTTGGGGCCTTGTCATCATACACCATCTTGCCAAATTTGGTACTGATAGACTGAATAGTGTCCAAGAAATATCCAACGTTAAAGTTTTCCGGACGGCCGGACGGACGGACGACTCGGGTGAGTACATAGACTCACTTTTGCTTCGCATGTGAGTCAACAAGTCGCGTAAGGCGAAAATACAACATTTAGTCAAGTAGCTGTCGAACTCACAGAATGAAACTGAACGCAATGCAACGCAGCAAGACCGTATACTCGTAGCATCGCCAGCCACCGCTCACGGCAAAGGCAGTGAAATTGACAAGAAGAGCGGGGTAGTAGTTGCGCTGAGAAGGATAGCACGCTTTTCTGTACCTCTATTCGTTTTAACTTTGTGAGCGTGTTTTTAATCCAAACATATCATATCTATACGTTTTT
>NC_090259.1:4012989-4155489 GCF_037325665.1 Littorina saxatilis | reverse complement strand
GTACTGGAAAGTCACCGGAGAATGAGAAGGAGCCACAGTCACACTTCAACTGCTCAGCACAGAGAACCAACAGGCCGCCATTTGCCGAGCTAGTCAACGCAACGTAAACAAAACCCCTTCGCAGCTCAGACGTGACAGACAATGATCCCAACAATTTAACAGCAAAGAGGTATGCGTTTCTTCTGTTGATACAGCTGATCGATCATCTGCGAAATCATGCCAGCACAACATCAGGCATAATTCACACAAACACGTACGACAAAGTTCCCGACGTTAGGCACAAACAGAAAATGAGACTACACGCCGGCGAACGCATTGACAGCGAGGCAAGCTGTGTTGTGAACATTGAAGCACGTGAATCACGGAGCCACATTCCATCCAAGCTGACGGAACCTGCCTTGCAGCAATCCGTTGACTCCACATGCGTGGCCACTGACAGTGACAAGGACAGATATTTTACGTCAGAGAGTGATACAGAGGAACCAGTGGAAAAGCAGTTGACTAAAGCTGAAAAGGATGCTTTGGAAAGGGAGTACAGTCTAGGGGAAGTAAAAGCACTTGCTTTAGAAATTACTACGAACCCCAGAACACGAAAGAAAGTGATTAGAATGGTGTACAATGCTTCATCCAAACAGCTGCTTGCAAAATCAGATGACTTCATGTTCACCTACGATTGTACCAAAGCTGAAACATTGTACTGGACGTTATTCAGGGACAAAGCAGACATGAGTTATGATGAATCAGAACGACTGGCATTTATTGAGGAGCCTGCGGATGTGCGACGAACACTGTACCTTATTGAGATAAATCATATCGCCAAGGATTTGCATGCACTGGTTACACTTCTCAGAGCCTACCTTCAGACTTGAACTTTGATCGCTGTTGTATTATATCACATTTACGTATCATTACATGCTGCTTCTCTTGCAAAACTCGTAAAGCACTACTACTATATTTTGCAGCTGATACTGGTAAAACGTTAATACTCTATGATTGTATTAAAACATTATTGTACATAATGCACTGGAAACATTTTCAAACATAATGTGGTTAACTTCTATTTCACCTCAATGAGCGAGGGCGGGATGAAAAAAAAAAGTAGTTTAGCATTTCCTATTCTGTTACAGTGTTAAGATAAAGATCAATTCAATTCAATTTAATTCAATTCAATTCAATACAATCATCTCTCCCTCATTCTCGTTCTCATAAATAGGACTCAAACCATACCGGCACGGTGGCCTAGTGGTAAGGCGTCCGCCCCGTGATCGGGAGGTCGTGGGTTCGAAACCCGGCCGGGTCATACCTAAGACTTTAAAATTGGCAATCTAGTGGCTGCTCCGCCTGGCGTCTGGCATTATGGGGTTAGTGCTAGGACTGGTTGGTCCGGTGTCAGAATAATGTGACTGGGTAAGACATGAAGCCTGTGCTGCGACTTCTGTCTTGTGTGTGGCGCACGTTATATGTCAAAGCAGCACCGCCCTGATATGGCCCTTCGTGGTCGGCTGGGCGTGAAGCAAACAAACAAACAAACAAGCACATTTCACTGCTGTACAGCATACATCGTCCCCAAATACCTGTGTCTGTGTGTCACCGACTTAGTTGCTCTGCAGAGTGTGTGTGTGTGTAATACTGCCTTGCTGCAGAGTTTGTGTTATACCGCTTTGCTCTGCTGAGTGTGTTTGTGTTAATTACGGTCTGTCTGTCTGTATATTCTTTTGTCTGTCCGTCTGTCACTCAAGGGTAAGGGGGTGTCCTTAACCTCTCCTTTGTTGTCTCGGTCTGTCTCTCTGTCTCTGTCTATCTGTCTATGTCGCTCTTTCTGACTCTCTCCCTCTCAGCGGAGATCAAAGCCAATGAAAAACACACATCTCTGAAGCAGTTTTAGCTTGTGCCTCCAAATGACTGCTGTACAACAACCAGACCCCATCTGACTGCTGTTTGGGAAACAGTCCCCAATTCACTGCTGTACACCATTTACGTATCATTACATGCTGTTTCTCTTTCGAAACTTGTAAAGCACTACTTCTATTTTGCAGCTGATACTGGTAAAATGTTAATACACTATGATTGTATTGAAACATTATTGTACATAAAGCACTGGAACATTTTCAAACATAATGTGGTTAACTTCTATTTCAACTCAATGGGCGAGGGCGGGATGGAAAAAAAACATTTTAGCATTTCTTGTTCTGTTACAGTGTTAAGAGAAAGATAAATTCAATTCAATTTAATTCAATTCAATTTAATACAACTCTCTCTCCCTCATTCTCATTCTCATAAATCAGACTCAAACCATCCGTTGTCAGGGTCGTGAATGCTAGCTACTGACTGGATTGGAAATACTCTTATGTCGCCTAGCGCCATATGTAACTGATGAAACCATTCATAGCACAGCGCAGAGCTATCGGTTTTTGGACGTCCCCATTTCACTGCTATACAGCAAACACCGTCCCCAAATAACTGTGTCTGTGTGTCACCGACTTAGTTGCTCTGCAGAGTCTGTGTGTGTAATACTGCCTTGCTCTGCTGAGTTTGTGTGTTATACCGCTTTGCTCTGCTGAGTGTGTGTGTTTGTTCTGTATATTCTTTTGTCTGTCCGTCTGTCACTCAAGGGTAAACCGGCACGATTAGCTTAGTGGTAAGGCGTCCGCCCCGTGATCGGGAGGTCGTGGGTTTGAACCTCGGCCGGTGTCACGATTTCATCTTTCGCCTGTGTACATATTTCCCCCTCGATATTTACTCGAGACCGAAATGTTGTTTCCTGGTAAAATTAAGAAGAGAAATTATTTATGGACGAAAAGCATGTCAGTTTCTTGCATGTGAAAAAAATTGGTTGTGAAATTAAATAGATTTCACTCCCAAAATCGAATTCTTCGAAAACGTGTACCGAGTGGTTACGTCCCTTGAGTAAGAAGGGAAACATTTTAGGATGAATCAAATTTCTAAGTTAAATAAAATAATTGGTTGGACAAATTTGGCCCCATGAATGTAAGGTACACAAGGTCGCTCATCAGTACTATCGAAGGGTGTTTTTTTTGTTCAGTGTAGAGTTTATACTAGATCAACGAGGCCGAAAATCGAAATATCAACACGGCGAAAGATGAAAACGTCACACCGGGTCATACCTAAGACTTTAAAATTGGAAATCTAGTGGCTGATCCACATCCCATTTTGGTGCAATCCCATTTTGCCGCCGTCCCATTTTTTACCTTATCCCATTTTCGCGACATTTCACAAGCCAAGCGTCATTTTATAAAATTTATAATTTTGGATGATTAATGAGATGAGGATGATTATAATGATGATGCTATGGATTTCCAATTTGGATTGAGACTACGTGACAGGGCATTTTACTAACATGTCATAACAATAGCGCGACATCCCATTTTGACACCATATCCCATTTGGCCGCCATGCCGTTTCACCGTATTCCATTTATCCCCCATCCCATTGTCGCGACATTTCACAAGCCAAGCGTCATTTTACTACCGTGTCATAACAATAGCACGTCATCCCATTTTGACACCATCCCATTTGGCCGCCATCACATTTTTTATTTATTCTTCTTGCCAAGCCTCACTATACTACTATACTGCGTTATTCAACTAGGAAGACATTCCGTTTAGGCCAAATTCCATTTTTGCCACAATCCAAAATGTCGCGAAATAGAGATGGCGGCAAAATGGGATGACGGCAAAACGGCATGGCGACAAAATGGAATGTGGCGCTAGTGGTTTGACACGGTGGTAAAATGACACATGGCCTATGAAATGTCGCAAAAATGGGATGGGGGCAAAATGGGATAACGGCGAAACGGGATTGCGCCAAAATGGGAAGTGGAGCTAATGGTACATGACATGGTGGTAAAATGACACTTGGCCTGTAAAATGTCGCAAAAATGGGATGGGGGCGAAATGGGCTAACTGCCAAACGGGATTGCGCCAAAATAGGATGTGGGGCTATTGGTACATGATATGGTGGTAAAATGACACTAGGCCTGAGAAATGTCGCCAAAATGGGATGGGGGCGAATTGGGATAACGGCGAAACAGGACTAATAGATCCCTTGACTTGGGGTAGTGCGACTCTGTCACTGCTAGCTTTCCACTCGGAGGAAGCGACCGGAATTTCCCAACGATGGGACATCCTAGTAATTAATTTTTTTTTTTTTTAAATTCCTAAAATTAACAGAGTCGCGCTACCCCAAAAGTCAAGGAATTTCGTGTTTGTCCCTTGACTTTGGAGATGACAAGAAAATATCGGGCGCAAAAACGTGATTTGTAAAATTTTTCACAACATATGTCGCCTAGCGCCATGTATGTGATGAAACCATTCATATAGCTCTGCGGGAGCTCTGCACTTTTGGACGTCCCCATTTCACTGCTGTACAGCAAACATCGTCCCCAAATACCTGTTTGTTTCTAAAAAAATCACGCTGGAGGTTGCATTTTATGTAATAACCTCCTGAAATGAGTTTTGACACTTTAGAATGGCATGTAAAATGACACATGGCCTATGAAATGTCGCAAAAATGGGATGGGGGCAAAATGGGATAACGGCCAAACAGGATTGCGCCAAAATGGGACGTGGAGCTAATGGTACATGACATGGTGGTAAAATGACACTTGGCCTGTAAAATGTCGCAAAAATGGGATGGGGGCGAAATGGGCTAACGGCCAAACGGGATTGCGCCAAAATGGGACGTGGAGCTAATGGTACATGACATGGTGGTAAAATGACACTTGGCCTGTAAAATGTCGCCAAAATGAGATGGGGCGAAATGGGCTAACGGCAAAACGGGATTGCGCCAAAATGGGATGTGGAGCTAATGGTACATGATATGGTGGTAAAATGACACTTGGCCTGAGAAATGTCGCCAAAATGGTATGGGGGCGAATTGGGATAACGGCGAAACAGGACTAATAGATCCCTTGACTTGGGGTAGTGCGACTCTGTCACTGCTAGCTTTCCACTCGGAGGAAGCGACCGGAATTTCCCAACGATGGGGCATCCTAGTAATAAATTTTTTTTTTTTTTTTTAATTCTTAAAATTAACAGAGTCGCGCTACCCCAAAAGTCAAGGAATTTCGTGTTTGTCCCTTGACTTTGGAGATGACAAGAAAATATCGGGCGCAAAAACGTGATTTGTAAAATTTTTCACAACATATGTCGCCTAGCGCCATGTATGTGATGAAACCATTCATATAGCTCTGCGGGAGCTCTGCACTTTTGGACGTCCCCATTTCACTGCTGTACAGCAAACATCGTCCCCAAATACCTGTTTGTTTCTAAAAAATCACGCTGGAGGTTGCATTTTATGTAATAACCTCCTGAAATGAGTTTTGACACTTTAGAATGGCATGTAAAATGACACATAACCTATGAAATGTCGCAAAAATGGGATGGGGGCAAAATGGGATAACAGCCAAACGGGATTGCGTCAAAATGGGACGTGGAGCTAATGGTACATGACATGGTGGTAAAATGACACTTGGCCTGTAAAATATCGCAAAAATGGGATGGGGGCGAAATGGGCTAACGGCGAAACGGGATTGCGCCAAAATGGGATGTGGAGCTAATGGTACATGATATGGTGGTAAAATGACACTTGGCCTGAGAAATGTCGCCAAAATGGGATGGGGGCGAATTGGGATAACGGCGAAACAGGACTAATAGATCCCTTGACTTGGGGTAGTGCGACTCTGTCACTGCTAGCTTTCCACTCGGAGGAAGCGACCGGAATTTCCCAACGATGGGACATCCTAGTAATGAATTTTTTTTTTTTTAATTCTTAAAATTAACAGAGTCGCGCTACCCCAAAAGTCAAGGAATTTCGTGTTTGTCCCTTGACTTTGGAGATGACAAGAAAATATCGGGCGCAAAAACGTGATTTGTAAAATTTTTCACAACATATGTCGCCTAGCGCCATGTATGTGATGAAACCATTCATATAGCTCTGCGGGAGCTCTGCACTTTTGGACGTCCCCATTTCACTGCTGTACAGCAAACATCGTCCCCAAATACCTGTTTGTTTCTAAAAAAATCACGCTGGAGGTTGCATTTTATGTAATAACCTCCTGAAATGAGTTTTGACACTTTAGAATGGCATTTAACGCTCATTGAAGTTTTAACAAACTTTCTAACACCTAAAACATTCATAGCACCGATAACGTAATTCTAGCTCTGCACTTTGTGTACACATACGTCCCCATTTCACTGCTGTACAGCAAACATCGTCCCCAAATGTCTGTTTTTCTAAAAATCACGCTGGAGGTTGCATTTTATGTAATAACCTCCTGAAATGAGTTTTCACACTTTAAAATGGCATTTAACGCTCATTGAAGTTTTAAGAAACTTTCTAACACTTAAAACAAAAGAGACCCCAAATGCCTGTGTTTTGAGCAAGATGGCATTTTGATACACAGCCGACCCCAAATGACTGTAAAACCACCTATGTGTGTGTGTGTGTGTGTATGTGCGTGTGTGTAGAGCGATTCAGACCAAACTACTGGACCGATCTTTATGAAATTTGACATGAAAGTTCCTGGGTATGATATCCCCATACGTTGTTTTCATTTTTTGGATAAATGTCTTTGATGACGTCATATCCGGCTTTTCGTGAAAGTTGAGGCGGCACTGTCACGCCCTCATTTTTCAACCAAATTGGTTGAAATTTTGGTCAAGTATTGTTCGACGAAGCCCGGACTTCGGTATTGCATTTCAGCGTGGTGGCTTAAAAATTAATTAATGACTTTGGTCATTAAAAATCTGAAAATTGTAAAAAAAATATTTCTTTTATAAAACGATCCCAATTTACGTTCATCTTATTCTCCATCATTTGCTGATTCCAAAAACATATAAATATGTTATATTTGGATTAAAAACAAGCTCTGAAAATTAAATATATAAAAATTATGATCAAAATTAAATTGTCGAAATCAATTTAAAAACACTTTCATCTTATTCCTTGTCGGTTCCTGATTCCAAAAACATATAGATATGATATGTTTGGATTAAAAACACGCTCAGAAAGTTAAAACGAAGAGAGGTACAGAAAAGCGTGCTATCCTTCTCAGCGCAACTACTACCCCGCTCTTCTTGTCAATTTCACTGCCTTTGCCGTGAGCGGTGGACTGACGATGTTACGAGTATACGGTCTTGCTGCGTTGCATTGCGTTCAGTTTCATTCTGTGAGTTCGACAGCTACTTGACTAAATGTTGTATTTTCGCCTTACGCGACTTGTTTGTGTTTTAGATTGAGAGGTACACAATAACGTGCTATTGCAGATACAGCGAGTCGCATTGAAATCACAAACTGACGACTAAAGTGTGAGAGAAAAAAAGTGGATCATACGAGTTCACGATTTCTCAGGGGTTAGATAAACCAGGAAAACTGGTGAGTGGTTTACGCGAGCTAAATAGCCGTTTAAACTAACTGTGTCATTTAATGCTATTAAATGCTATTGAAAGTGTGTTCCATAAGGTTAGAACTGCCTTTTTCATGAGAAGAGTTTAAATCGTTCTGTAAACCATGTGAGACATACTGGGGCTTTAATGGGGTATCTGACCGATTAATTACAATCACAGGACTTTTTTGTAAATGATATTAATCTTTGGTTATTGTAATGATGTGTTTCTATTGTAATGAAACGTATCTTTCCCACTAGCTTGCTTTAAACAGCGGCATTACAAACATTAGGCTAGATAAACATTCATATTTCCTTGAGCATCCGAGCTATTTTAACAACATCAAAATGACACAATGTAGAGATGTTTCCACACAAACACAAATTTTTAAAAACCGAAACAATTGACCAAGACATTTTTGCACCCACACGCACGACTTACTATAAGCCCCTTTTCTTAAATGGCATCAGAAGAGGTACAAGGGATCGAACTTTAAAAATATGCATGTTGAAGGATTTGTAAGCGCTGCATGGTTCTAAGTATTCACAATGTGCAGTGTTTAAACATAGAGATTATCATACCGTCAACAAAATGTAAAATTATGATACTTTGGTGAAATTTGCTTTCGGCCGGACGTAAACGTGCGCACGAGTGTGTGAATGTGTATGTGAGTCTTTCTCCCTCTTTCTCTCGCAAATACACATTTTTAATTATTTTAATAAGTCTGTAGTTGTTACCATAGAGGCGAAGCCTTCAAGGCTCACGTAAAAAATCAACAAACAGTAACACAAACTCAATCACTCCGTCACACATACACACACACAGTAAGCATAGGTGACACGGTGCAACCCAGCCAGCAAGACATTAGCGGCCGATAGTCGGCCGAACACCCTTCAAAAAGTCGGGCCGGTGACGTCAAAAGAGACGACGCGGGTGTTGGCCCGACTAACTTTTGCAAAGAGGCAACGAGGTGGCCGACAGGCGGCCGAACACCTGTACTATGGCGGCACGCATCCGGTCCGATGTTAATCGGCCCGATGACTTGTTGGACCTGCGGCCCGACACCTTATGCCGACATCGGGAAGATATCGATTTCAGCGGGAAGACATCGGGACGAAACCGAACAATGTGAAATCGTCTTCCCCGAATCGGCGAACTGCAGCTCGGTGATAACTGTATCTATACGACAATCCTTCACGCGATCTGGCCTAACCTTGACCCTTGACCTGGTCTACATACCACACACGACACAAACCAGTCACCTGTTTTTACCCCCCCCCCCCCAAAACCCCCCACCACCCTTTTTCTTTGGATACACACTTTAACTACATACGTGCCGACGAAATGTTGATCATTGCTTCAATACAATTAGTATTTTGGTGTTCAGTCAAATGTTAAAGTTTCTACCACAGACATACACACGCACACACACACAGACAGACAAAGTTACGATCGCATAGGCTACACTTACGTGAGCCAATCAATGTCTGTAAGTATGTATAACAGTCACATCAGGCAAAATGTAGGTATACTTGTTTTGTTCGTCGCTGTTAAAGTGAACGTTAAGACCTTCATGACTTTGGTTAACAGTACGCTTTTTGCTTTTGGCTTCAGAGACCATGACTCGCTCCAGGCAGTTTTCCATCACTTCACATACAGCACTAGCACTACTGGTCATTACATGCTGAACAAAAGCTTTCTGCTCCTGACTACCTTGATGAGAAGCTCGTCAGTGCCTCGTTTAATCGTGGGGAATGGTGGTGTGTAGATCTGACATGATAATGTTCGATGTTCTGCCGAATGCGTCGCTGACTGACTAGCTGGCTAACATTGTTAATAATAAACTGAGCAAAACAAATATTGCACCCATTTTTGTACCCCAACTGAAACATTTATTCCCCTGTCATTTCATTCAAACTGTATATGCCATAAAAGGCCTTTTACTTGTCTATATGGCACACTTTTCGGATCAAAGATTTTTGTTATAGGTATATAGGTATTACGTGACCGCCGCCGAAGTAAGGGTACCCCCCAAAATGTCAGGTACTAATTAAAAAATCGACACAAACTCAGAATAGGCTTAAACTTGGCAACTGTTACATACGATGAAAAAGACAAATCAATTATCTATTCAGAACTGATTGTTTTGTTTTGCTATATTGCATATCTCTTGTGTAATGTTATTTCTACTGATGCAGGTGTGAAGCACATGAGCAGTAGAAAAGGAGAGATGCTTGAGGGGTACCATAACAAAAAGCGCAGTATTTCCGTAATGCCTGAATGGATTGTTTCGAAACTTTCAGGATCTCAAGTCGACATTACGTACGTCCGGGTACAATTTCGCATCGTGAAATATATCTGTTGAGATAATATGCAATCTTCCGGAAAATGTTTTAAAAGGTGTCATAGGCTTAAAGCCTTACATTCCAAAATATCATGACTTTGCATGCATACAGACAAATGAGTGTTACAGAACAGATGTAGCCAAGTGCTCTTTGCTACCCTAAACACTCTAACCATCGCGTAGCGAAACAGCCTAGTACAGTACAAACGGAATCACCTACCCCGTAGCAGACGATACGATGATGCGCGCGCACCTTGCTGGCGCAAATTCTAATCAAATACCTTTCTATATATATAATCTACCTAACTTCTATCTTTCAAGGTCCCTTTTATCTTTAATATTGTCCTAATTATATTTAGGTTTGCATAGAAGTCAATGATTAGGCTAGATGGCTGCATATTATTGTGTTATTTACGATAATGCTTCGAACTGACCAAAGCGTCATTTTGATTTTGACCGGTTTCATCGTATCGTTGAGAGAAATTGATTCTCACAAACTCTTCTTTGTCTGTTCAATCATTGTTTTGTCATTTTTGTATCACTATTACATATCCCGTACCTATGTTGCATATGATTTTAGTTTGTTTATAAGGATTTGGTTGTAATAAGTAATGTTTGGTTTCTGTGCGAAGATTCAGAATTTAAGTACACATGTACTCGCGTCGGAATTTAGCTGATTCCATTTACTTTCGGACTTTGCCGCTTCGTACTAAGTCACTGTATAATTTTCCCCCATGTAACGCATATCATAATGTTTGTCTTGGGTTCTTCTTTTTATTTGTATGATTTATGAATTTGTCCATTATCCCAGTTTAGAGAGTTTTGTAATTTTCTGCACTGAAGTTGGTTCAGTGCCTTCACTAGGACCATTGTTTTTGTATCGTACTAAATAAATATAAGTATGACGAAGTAGTATTTATTGCAATGGAAAGCTAAAGGTCGTAGCTTTAATTTGATGTATTGTTTGTTAGGATTAGTTATGTGTTTGTTCGAATAACTTATAGTCTATTAGGGTAAAGTTAGTGTAAGAAACACAGATTCCGTGTTTCTGGCCGTATTCAGGCCGATTTTCATCCCCGCTGGACGGTGCTTTCGATGCAGCCCGCGCCTGGGGTATAAGTATAGACACGAACCCCGGCATAAGCATTCATTGACGCATCATGTCTTACGTGTACTCTACTTATTGCTTGGCCGTTTGTCCAGTGCGAATATTGATATAATTCACCCTTTTAAAGTATTTCTGCACAAAATGAGTTACGGGTGTACACAGTTATGCCGCTTGCCTGTTATCATACTCGCAGGGACGCCTGTACTGCGCGCGTATGAGGATGTCTCAGACGCAAGGATACTGTATGTGTACGTGCGCTGTGTGCGAGTGGATACGTGTTTGTGCGTGTGCGGGTGTGTTTGTGAGTGTCTTTGAGTGTCTGTGTGTGTATGTTCGTGTGTGTTTGCTCGTGTGGAGTGTTTGTGTGCGCGCACGCGTGTGTGTGTGTGTGGGGGGGGGGGGGTGGGTGAGGGTAGTGGGTGTGTGTGTATATGTGTGTGTGAGTGTGTGTGTGTGTGCATGCGAACGACTGGGGGTATGTGTCGTGTTTCGACGCATGTCTGTGTGCGATTCTTTTCATTGCATTCACTAATCAGATTCGACTTTGCCGTGTCAATTCACTCTCAACATGAACTGTATCCAAAGCTTTGTCAACATCGCTGTAATACAAGTATGTACAGTATTATAGTGAATGAACATACTTTTGTTTATAATTATGTCTTCACCCTTGTCATGTTCACTTCGTTTTACTTTCTCATTTTTCATGATCGGAAAGGCTACATGGACTGGGTGGCCGAGTGGTATGACGCACTTGCGCTCAGAAGCGAGAGGTTGCGAGTTCGACCCTGGGTCAGGGCGTTAGCAATTTTCTCCCCCCTTTCCTAACCTAGGTGGTGGGTTCAAGTGCTAGTCTTTCGGATGAGACGAAAAACCAATGTCCCTTCGTGCACACTACATTGGGGTGTGCACGTTAAAGATCCCACGATTGACAAAAGGGTCTTTCCTGGCAAAATGGTATAGGCATAGATACCCGTGTGACTTGGAATAATAGGTCGTGAAAAGTAGGATATGCGCCGAAATGGCTGCGATCTGCTGGCCGATGTGAATGCGTGATGTATTGTGTAAAAATAATCTCAGCATCTCAGCATAAATAAATCCTTGCGCCTCAAATATGTGCGCGATATAAATTGCAAAATAAAATAAAAATAAGTCCCTGCGCTTAGAACTGTACCCACGGAATACGCGCGATGTAAGCCTGATATTGATTGATTGACATTAACTGAACTTACACCACATCGTCCAACTCTTGTGTTCATACTTTAATACTCAAATGTACATAGCTGTGTCTAATTCAAATGCTACTTATACTTCACTCTGCTGTATAACGCATGCAATATTGTGTATTTGACGTAGAATGTCTTCACAGCCATCCGTGTGACCTATTCACTTTCTTGATATTTCTATCACCATCGTACCCATTTACTTTACTTTGTCTTGAAAACACATTTATTCGTTCTTCGTTCCTCCTCTCCAAGCAGTCAATGCAAACTTTCCTTCTTACTTGTGTTCTGTATAAAGTCATGCTCTGTTTTCCCAGAGGCTATGTGAGAGCTAGTCCCTGTCCCTTGTGCAGCCACCTTTCTCATTGTTCGGCGTGGGGTAGAGTACCACCGTTTCGGCCCTGGGTTTTAAGCATGTATCTCAGAGATGCTATTACCTAAATGCCTGTTGATTTTTTAACTTCCAGGGCTAGAGTCGGTGGTTTCTGCTCCAAGGCGGCAATTCTTTCACAGAAAGTATTATTTAACAATGTTCTTGACGTTTGTATAGCAATAGCTATGGTTGTTAGAAGAAGCAATGGTGTGAATTTAGCTATCGTATTATGGTCTCTGCACTTCGACTATAGTTACAGTCCCGACGAATCGCATCAAAATAATTCTGAAAAGGATTCAGTAATTATTAGCAACCGTGAAGTGCGCTCGATTCCTATAAGTACGCTGTGTTTTTTAGTAATACCGGTACTATTTTTTTTAGTCTCGAAATTGATGTTATGTGGGGACATTAATCCGAATCCGGGACCAGTTTCTCCGTTAGAAAATGGTAAACTTATTGTAGCACACTTAAACGCCAGAAGTCTGAGGAACAAACTTGATATTGTGGAAAGTGAAATTAGAGATTTTGACATTGTAACTTTATCTGAGACTTGATTACCTGATGGTAAGATGCAAGACCAATTTAATATTAATGGTTTCCATCCACTTGTGCGGAGAGACAGACCAGACGGAACATACGGTGGTGTGGCTATATATGTTAAAGATTACTTATGCTGTAAAGCGAGAACAGATCTTTTGATTCCTAACCTCGAAGCCACATGGATCGAAACCAAATTGAATCAAGAAACTATATTGATAGGCTCGTTTTACCGGCCACCTGGTGCCCCTGTTGCTTACTGGCAATTGATCGATTCTTCTTTTAAGCAAGTTATGGCCACCCCACATAAATTCATAATTCTTGGTGATTTTAATGACAACCCAGCAAAGCAACTGACAGACATTTTGTATCTGAATAGTTTAAAGCAACTAGTTACATGTCCCACACGGATAACTGAAGATACGTCCACCTGTATCGACCTGATTATTACCCCAAGCACTGACATTGTTGATAAAGTAGAAGTTATTCCTCCCATTTGTAGTGATCACTCCGTACCACTCGTTAATTTAAAGCATCATTCGAAGAAAAGATCACACTCAAAGAGAACGATTTTAGATTATAGCAAATTAGACGGTCAAAAGTTAATAGTTGAGTTACAGAAAATTGATTGGTCAAACAAAGTGACTTTAGAAGATATTCATACCGCAGCTTCTCTTTTTTCAGAGCAGTTGTATTCGATCGTGAAAATCTGCTTGCCTGTCAAGGAAGTCACCATTCGAGAGGGAGACCCACCCTGGATTACATCATATATTTTGAAATTAAAAGACCGTAAACGATTTATTCATACTGTTGCTGTGCATGTAGACACACCACAAGCTTGGGAACTCTTTCGTAAGATAAGGAACCAATACACAGATGATATTCGAACGCGAAAGAAACAATATTTAGAGAAACTTGACCGGTCCGTATCTGATCCAAAGAGATTTGGTCAGAAGCAGTGGTGGAAGTTAGTTAACAGGTTTATGGCAAAGAAATGCTCTAACCAAAACGAAATCCCGCCACTAACAGTTGATTGTAAAACCTATTTTGAAGACCAGGAAAAGGCTGAATTATTTAATATGTCTTTTGTTAAACAATCATAAATAAACGACACAGACGATAATGTTCCCGAGATAGACCATGTTGAGTTTTTTATCGACGATATGATCGTGACTTCCGAAGAAGTGAAAAGTGTAATAGAAAGTCTTAATACATCTAAAGCTGTCGGGCCTGATAAAGTTCATAATAAGATTCTTATTGCAAGTTTACCTATAATAGCAGAACCTCTATCTATCTTATTTACTAGATCATTAAATGAGGGTGTATTTCCAAGCATATGGAAAAAACACACATAACACCGATATTTAAAAAGGGGGATAAAGGAAACTGTTCAAATTATCGCCCCATCTCACTCTTAAGCTGCGTAGGTAAAGTTCGTGAAAAATGTGTTCAGAAACATGTGTTTGATTATTTTGTATCGAACACCATAATTACACCTTCCCAGTCTGGTTTTATTCCCGGCGACTCCACTGTGTATCAGTTAACATGCCTTTATAACGACTTGTACAAGTCACTCAACGACAGCATTACTGTCCAGGCAATCTTTTTCGACATTTCCAAAGCGTTTGACAGAGTCTGGCACAAAGGTCTCCTGAGAAAGTTATTTGCATTAGGGAATCGAGGTCAGATGTTTAATTGGTTGCAAAACTATTTAACTGATCGAACACAAGCAGTAGTGCTTAAAGGAAGTATGTCTAGTTACTTACCTGTGCAAACAGGCGTTCCACAAGTCTCCATTTTAGGACCACTCCTTTTTCTTGTTTACATAAACGACATAGTTGATATCGTTGAATCCATTATTAAACTGTTTGCCGACGATACAAGTATGTATTTAAGCCTGGAAAATTCTCAGATGCGAACAGATATTTTTAATTCAGATCTTGATAAAATCGACCAGTGGGCTAGACAGTGGAAAGTTAAATTTAATGAAAGTAAAACAAAACTTCTGAATATAAGCAGGAAAAGAAATCCAGATTACACCCTTTTAAACTTCGGTGGTACAATATTACAAGAAACCGAAAATCATAAACATCTTGGTATTATTATTCAGAATAACGGTAAGTGGGAGTTACATATTAAATCTGTTATAGCAAAATGCTGTACATTAGTAGCTTGTTTACGATCTTATAAATATAGACTAGGCAGAAACGCTTTAGAAATAATGTACAAATCCTTCATATTGCCACATTTTGATTATGCTGATGTTCTCTGGAATAACTGCCCTAAGGAGTTAGCCACTGAGCTTGAAAGTATCCATTTAGATGCAAATCGTTCATTGTTCATTGTTCGAGCAGTCCGCGGTACAAGCCATCAACAATTGTACGATGAGTCAGGCTTTATTTCATTATTAGAGAGGCGTAAACGTCATAAATTGATATTTCACAAGATCGTTCACCACAAGGTGCCAAACTACTTATTTGCGTTATTGCCACCATTAATATCAACTAATTACCCATATCACCGGCGCAGACCTCTAGATAGGAAAGTTCCATCGTTTAAAACTGAATTATACAGAAACTCATTTCTCCCATCTACAACACAACTCTGGAATTCTTTACCAGACTGTATAAAACTTAGTGACTCCCTAAGTTAATTTAAGCACTTTTTGTCAAAAAACGATTTAAGTCCGCCGTGTTATTTTTATTCTGGAGATCGCATGTCACAAACAATTCACTGTAAGCTCAGGCTATATATAAGTGATCTTAATAACGATCTAGTGAGACGACACGTTGCTACAGATGCATCTTGTGACTGCGGTCTCCTGTCCGAAACCGTAAAACACTTCCTATTTGATTGTCAAAATTATCGCGAAGCACGTCAAGAAACCATACATACCCTCCCTAATCACATCATTCACCTCCCCCACCTTTTAAACGGAGACAAACAGTATTCTCTAGATTTAAACAGGAATTTTTTTTCTCCAAAGTACACTCGTTCCTTGAACGTTCAGGCCGCTTTGGGCAATCCAGAATCAATGCTCCACAAGCCGGACAGCAACTTTAATTTCTGCACATTTCCTACCCATCCCTCTTCTTTTATTCCTCGTCTTCCTTCCTTTTACTATTTTTCTTTATAATCATAATGCAACGTTTATTACGTTATTAATAGATTTGGTTTATTGAGACGAATTGTTCAGCCGTTACCTCCTTACGTTGTACTGTCATGCCGGAACACCACTTAAGCTTCTAGCTTGTTGCTGTTACCTGCGTATTTTGTATACATGTCATGATAGTAACCTTTGTTAAAATAAACTTATGTTTAAAGCATAGGCATTCATTCGCTCATAGCAGCTGAACACCTCACTACATTTGCTTCTCTGTCTACAGGTTTTGCCTTCGGCCTCTACGTTTGCTTGCATTGTTTTCTTGTACAACGAATAAAAAGTTGAAACAAGACGCTTGGACTTGGGCTTCGTACTTACAACCTTACACTCCTCCACTACACAAATACTGCCAAAGTTTCATTTTATTACAATCACTAGTTTACGTTTGTTTGTCCTGTAAACACGATCACATGTTTGTGGATGATTACTGTGCTTACAGCGATGTCCATTCATCTGTGACCGCAGCATGTTTTCAGAGGCACTCAGCGTTAACCGCCCTCAATAGCAATCAGCCTGAACGCTCCATTTTTTCCTCATGTGTTTACATGGCTAGCTAATGTCCGTCAGTGGTCATACTCGAATAAAACTGTGGCAGTTCTGCTAACAACCAATTGTCTGTATGCGTGCAATGCCATACATTTTTGGGATGTAAATTCACAAACCTGTGACGGGTTTAAAAACATTTTCTGGAAGAGTGCATAACATCTGAGTGCAAACCAGTAGTGATGCACAATTTTACCCAGGGTAAATCTCTTATGTAGACATAAAATCCTGAAAGTTTCTAAGCAATCCATTCAGGCATTGCTGAAATACAGCGCTTTTTGTCAAGGTTCACCTCAAAATGGACGCAAAAACTTCTCGTTTTCTACTGCTCATGCGCTCAACCCATGCATCAGTAGAAATGACATTTCACAAGAGATACGCAAGATAGCAAAACGAAACAACCTGTTCTGAATAGATAATTGCTTTGGCTTTCTCCTCATATGCTAAGGTTGCCAAGTTAAGCCTATTCTGAATTTTTTTTAATCGATTTTTTATTTGGTATCTGACGGTTTTGTCAGGTCGATTTTGAAGGTACTCTTACTTCGGCGGCGGTCACGTGATACCTATAACAGAAATAGTTGATACGAAAAGTGTGTCATATAGCCAAGTAATGGGGCCTTTGATGGCAATAATATTAAGTTTGAATGAAATGACACGAGAATACATGTTTTAGTTGGGGTACGAAAATGGGTGCAATAATTATTTTGCTAAGTTTAGTAATAAACGTTTCTTCTCTGGATAGAGTTGAAAAGAGGAGCCCCTTCCTATGAGGACTTCCTGTGACAACAATTCAGCCCAACCATGTGGAGTTTTACCCCGAGTATTGAACAGATGTACGTCAGCCTACACTTTATCCAGTATGGTATGTACTATGTCAGTGCGACCAAACTTGTTTGCCAGGTCAAGCGCTGTCATGCCGTCAGCGTTACGGATGTCCAAATCAACATTTTTTCGTGATTCACGGAGAAGACGCGTTGCATACGTGTCAGTGTGATATACTGCAAAATGAAGAGGTGTGTTGCCTTGGTTATCTTCAACATTTACATTCACAAGTTTATCTGCAAGAAGCTTCTTCATGATATTTTGAAGGTTGAAGATAATTGCCAAGTGGAGGGCTGTGTAACCTTCCCCATTCTTTAAATTCACATTTACTTTTCCGTGTTGAAGGAGAGTGCCTACAATTTGTTCATGTTCTCTTCTTTTACCAACAGCCGCAAGATGCAATGCTGCATAACCGTCATGATCTGTAATGTTAATAATATCAGCATTCACTGTGAGCAGCAACTGGACAACTTTAATACTTCCACTGCGACATGCTTCATGAAGTGCAGTGTAACCATACTCATCTTGGATGGCGATGTCAGTGTCTTGATCTTGGTGAAGCAGTAGACTCACAATTTCTGCGTTGCCAGCCTTGCATGCTTCATGAAGTGCAGTGCAACCCTGCTCATCTTGTATGGCGATGTCTGTGACTTGATCTTTTTCAAGCAGTAGACTCACGACCTTTGCATTGCCAGCCTTACATGCTTCATGAAGCGCAGTCCGATCATAGACATCCTGATGATTTACACAATCGTCCTGTGATTTATTTAGAAGGAGACGCACAGCTTCTTCCTTGCCGGTCATGCAAGCTGTATGAAGGGCAGTCCGTCCACTGTCATCCTGACTTCTGACGTCAATGTAGTGAGTTTGAGTTAGAAGCAGATGGACAATATCAGCGTTGCCCGTTGAGCATGCCTCGTGGAGAGCAGTCCTACCAGCCCAATCTTCCTCATTCACGAGAGAACTGTCCTTTTCTAGGAGCAGAAAAACAGCCTGTTTCCGAGCATGTTTGCACGCCAAGATCAGAGGCGTGCAGCCAGAAGAATCCTTTACGTGGCACGAAGCATCTTGGTCAAGTAACAGTTGCACCGTGTCATTTCTGTCTTGTTGGATCGCTAAATGAATAGCTGTCAATCCACTGGTGTTGGTTTTGTTTAACTCAGCACCGTGCTGAATCAGTACTCTGGCGATCTCTGGATGACCTGCAGCAGCTGCATCATGAAGAGGTGTATTTCCTGAAGAATCGGCAGTATTAACAAACTTTTCAACGTCTTTTTTCGAGCTAGTATCAACGCTGCGCTGTATCAATAATGTTACTATTTCCTTTTGACCTGCTCCACATGCTAAGTGAAGAGGTGTCTTCCCTTCACCGTTCTTGGCCATAATGTCAGCACCTTGTAGAGCCTCTGTCATGTCTGAGTCACCTGTCGCACAAGCTTGATGAAGAAGTGTGTTTTTGTCTGAGGTTTGGGCATTAACGTCAAACCCAAGACTGATGAGAAGATAGGCAATCTGTTTGTGTCCGTAACTGTAAGCCATACAATGTAGACTGTTCTCATCTTGTTTTGCATCATAGAGACTGACATGATGACAAAGTGAAATCTTCACTTCTTCCAAGGCACCTCTAGCACAGGCATTGTAGAAGTTGGAACGTAAATCATCTCTATATTCTTCAATTCGTCTGTGGGGCATTTGGTATGGCGTTGTGCCGTATTTGTTTGTCTTTGTCAAGGAAGCTCCACTCTTCACGGCCAGTGTTATGGCCTCCAGGTTTCCCTTGTCGGCAGCGATGTGAAGCAGCGTGTTGCCGTCACGGTCTGTCTCGTCCACCTCCCTGTCAGCCAGCAGTCTCAGCGTCAGGTACCAGTGTTGGCTGGGCAGCTCCACACTGACCGCGTCCTCTGTAACGGTCACTGACAGCAGTGAGTCTGGGATCGGCAGGGAGAGGTCGTCAAGGTAACATACAGCACCTGATTCAAAGTGGGTTTTCAGCTTTGTGATCCTCTCTTCTGATAAAATATGTCTTGGCAATGGCAATGCCAACTTCAAACTTTGTGATGCTTCAAGCTTTGGCTTAAGGTTTGTCAGTCTTTTTAGGAAACTCTTTGCCTGAAATTTCTCGTCACTGTCTATAGAAAACAAGATTGCTGCTATCGCTGCAGACAGCATACTTTCTGGCAAATCTTCAGGTTTAGTGACTGTGTCCTCCATGATCTGGAGACACCAGTGTGTAAGTTTTGGGGATGAAACAGCAACCGACCAATACAACAGTGGAAGACCATACTCCATGTCCCCGACATGTAAAACTCTGGTATGCTCCTCTTTGCAGAAGTCAGTGAAACTGACCAGAAATTCTTGGTCTACAAGCAACTGGTACTTACACAACTGCGGATGCTGGCCATCAATGATCATGTTAAATATTCTTTGCTTTTTCAGCTGGAGTTCTGTGGCAGTAGTCTCGAGCTGCAGTCTGTCCATCTCTCGACCTGTGAGGAACAGCAACAGTAAACTTCTTATCTACACTGGATAGTGAAAACACTGGGGCTAGTTGGTGGTTGTAAGAACAGGGAAAAGTACACTCATGTTGCTTATATGTATGGAGCACACTATAATCTCTTTGAAGTAGTTACACAGAACTTTAAATTATATGCATAACAGAGCACGACGACACTCAAATGCATAAGAGCAGAAACAAGGGAAAACAACCATGACTGGTCTGTTGTGAAAGGGGACTGCTACTAGTCTGTTGTTTGTTGTTTTATAATTCATTTTTAATTATATAATTATTTATCTTGTAATAATTTATGTTCAATTTCTTATTTAACTTAATCGTGTATAACTATTTTCGGCGTATACTGAATTTATAGTTTTGAGTTTTCTCATGTTATGTTCTTTTATGTTGTGAAATATACCATACAGAAATCTTTCAGTTGAGATAAAAGGTTCCATGTCGATGTCCATATATCTGTGTCTTTACTTTAAAGCGTTAAGCTGTGAAGTATAGACCAACAAGATTTCTGGACTGAGGCTTACCCTGACTGCTAGTGCGGCTGCTTTTGTTGTCTGTCAGTTGAAGCAAAACATCAAAGTCCATCTTAGTGCGACTAATCAGCCCCCTGCAGCAAATAAGTAACAAATCAAAACCCTGGGAAGATACCACCATCATTTAAAGAAGAGAGTACCCATAGGAATTGAAAATTGCAAAATGACAATTAGTTGAAGGGACAACCAGTCAATATAATGTTGACCAACTTCTTGTACCCGCACACATGCAAGTATCAAATTCAGAATCATTTTATCCACCCCCACCCCCCACCCCCAAAAAGAGGTGTTTTTGACATTGCAAAAAAAATATGTTCTGTGTTTCTGGGACCCGACAATCATTGTTGCAACCATCCCTTACGTTTTGTGTTTGTGGTTTTGTTTGATCTTATAAAACAGATACATTTTATAAATTAAAAAAATTACATAAAATTACACCACAAATAGCACCCGGTCCTAAAAAAAACCATTTTGTAGTATCCAAGACTATGGAAACCACGCAGTTTTTCTCTGTTGGGTTGAAGTATTCACCAGAAAAATAATCAAAGTAGACATGTTAATCATCAGCACTGTTACTTACTGTAGGCAATCGCGAACACTGTCTGATGTGTACTCGACCTTCACTTCGCCAGAGAAACTTATTCGTTTGGCAGCTTCCAGAGCAATGATGAGATTGTCCTTCCTCAAGGACACAGTTTGGGGGGATCCATCACCCTTGTGTAAACTTTCTATCAGTCGAGACACTCTATCTGTCCAATCTTTGTCCATCAGAAGCATCCACATCTACAGAACGCACACATGTATCATGATTAGTTGACTATTTTGAAGACTATTTGTAACACAAAGTAAAGATACTGGAATTCTGGCATCTAGCTGCACGGAGGCCCTAGGCTTTCAGTAATGCCTCATGCATCTATCCATTTAAAATAAAACCCAAGTTACAATGTACATTGACGTTTTTGCAAGAGTGAAAAACGGTGAGTTTTTAAAGAATCATTGTCCAGGCAGGACAGCGTATGGTCCCGAACGTCATCTAATTACGTCAAAAGCCTATTGGGAAGTATTAGTCTCGCCGAGAGAGAGAGAGAGAGAGAGAGAGAGAGAGAGAGAGAGAGAGAGAGAGATATTTTTCTATCTTAGGTAGTTTCAAGCCATTGTTTTTGATTATGTAAGAACATTTTTTGGCATGCAGCAAAGAGCCCTGAGCCCCAGAACGTGATCACAAAACACGTGATTTACGTTTTGGCTGGAATGCGAACTGACAAACCGCATAGTTTTGTTGGCTGGCAACACTAAAGGTATGTGTATTCATTTGTGGGATTGTTGTGTAAATGTTTTGACTGCTTCTATTCTTATCTGCAACAAAAACACAAATCGTTGCTTCAACATTGCTCTGTGCGGCACTGCATAGATCTTTAATGCATCCGATCTTTATGCCAACAGTTACTGCGCATTATCACTCCCAATACATGTTACGAACATCGTCCTAGAAATAAATTAAATAAATGAATAGATAAAATACACACGAAAAAGTTGCATAAAGCTTTATCAAAATATTTAATAAAATTATCGTCCTATAAAATTGAAAGTGAAAACTTTGAATCTTCAATCACAGAGACCAGTACGTATTTGGCTGACCAAAACCTTCCTACCATGACAGAACTGATTTTCTTGATTTCGGAGCAACTTTTCAGTTCAAGCACAGTATAATGTGTATCCTTTTTGGATTCAGGAAAAAGGATACAGTGCGATCTTTTTGAATATGTTATTGCAATTTCAAATTCACAAAGAATGTCTACTAACAACTTCTTTTTCCTATTTATATTTTTAGCTTCAACGCTTAAATCATAGTCTAGAGAGGGTCAAATATTGTTAAAAAAACCATTGAATGAATTTGATTGAAAGATGTAGACGACAGTTTAAAAAATAAAACTGTGGGAACATTATCTGGAACAATTAATTTGTTAGATTTCATAAAAATCTGTGTCGGTTTCTGGGAACTAGTGTTAACACACACACACACACACATTAACACACACACACACACACACACACACACACATTAACACACACACACACATACACACACACCTCGCTCTGAAGTCCCAGCCTACTTGATTGATTCCGTCAAAGATTGACTACATTTAAAATGAAACATCACCCGCATACACAAATGAAGAGGTCACAGTTCTGCATTTACAACTGCAAGTCGGTTCCACAGACTGGCTACATATTCAAACATACATTCTTTAGATTTAAAACTTGATATACACGCACAGAGGTTACCTTTTCAGTCTTTTTCTTGGGTTCCAGAAGGCATGGAATAAATGTCGATCCAACAAGAGCTGTTGTTGCTTCCTTTAATTTGGAGAATGTAAATTCGCTTAACAGCAGGGGGCTCCTGAAGTATCTCTCCACCACATCCATTTCTGTCTTAACCTTCTTTTCTAAATCAGCAAATGACTGCAGTTCATCATAGGTCATGCAGCATGGCAACACCAGAAAATCCAGATGACAAAACCCAAGCAGACTCCAATGCAGCAAGCGTGCTGTCTCCCTTGTGTAGTCCTCGACATCTGCAGAGTATTCCCCCTTGCCATAAAGAGACAGAAGTAGCGGTGGTCGTTCAGCGCAGATCACAAATGCTTGCATAAAGTTGGGGAGGGGTGGAGGCGACGTTGTCATGGGAATATTGAGATCCCATGGTAATGTGTTGGAAGCCCAAACACGAATTGGCTTGCCTTCAGCATAATGTTCAAAGACTTCCTTTTGGTACACTAAATGTTCCTTTTGAAGCTGATTCACAGGACTGTCGTTGATAGAGTCTGCACAATGAATAAAGCAGTTCAAGCAATGCTTTAATCTCCCCCCCCCTTTTTTTTTTTTAGCTTATTACTAGCATTTCAGTGCTCTTACAAAACTGTATGTCATATGCATGCATTTCGTCCATGGCAGGAGTTCGATGTACACTGATGTTGTGTTTAATAAATGTTGTGTTTAATGAATGTTGTGTTTGCTTGCTTGTAGTTTCATGTTTATCTTTAAGTTATCTGTTTGCAGGTATTCTTTGTTTCTAGTTTATCTAATATTGTAAAAAAAATATATATTGTTTTTAATTGGTTGGTTCCTTTTATGGCTAGCATGCTGTTGTCTCCCTTTGACCAGTTCATTGTATGTACGGTACCTATGTACTATCGGGGTTCTATGTTTGCATCAGTCATGCGCACTGAGACTTCCGTAGAGTAAGCCTGCAATGTGGTCACCGAATAAATGACAGTTGCACCTCACCCTTTTTGTGTCCGTTGGTTTGTCCATAGAACAACCCCAAGACATTACAGTTCCGTGAAAAATTACACTTACCTAATCATTTCGTTGTCTTGAAATAGTATCTCATTTCCAACCAAATAACTACCATGTCAAGGGATCAGCTCGTTACTCCCCCTTAGGGTTAGGGTTAGGTTTAGTAACAAGCCGGGGGAGTAACGAGCCGGGGGAGTAACGATACGGGGGAGTAACGAGATGCTCCCCCATGACAACACGTTGATTATTAAATCAATTTGTTAGTAAACTGATTATTTGATTATTTAATCTCTCGATAAATTAACAATTTGTCTGTTTGTATGTTTGTTTGTTTGTTTGTTTGTGTGTTTAAGCGTTTTTCATTTATGTATCTATTCATGACTTTATTTTGTTTAGATTCATCAGACAAGTATGACATTCAAAATAAGCTAAGCTGGTCCTCAGAGAAAGCAAAAGAAGGTATTGAAGTTCAGCAACTCATTATAAATTTTAGAAGGCAATGAGAACTTTTAAAAGATAGCAGCTTCAGTCGTGACCTGAATTATCACGTGTTTACAAGAAGGCCCATTTACTCTTCAAATGGACATGTAGTCTAAATCGGAAAAAAAACCATTTGTCATATAGCTGCTTCCTTGTACATATAACCATGTATTGTTTTGTCTATTATAAAACGTTCAATTGATAACATTTCTTATTGTTTCATTTTATAGTGGGACGTAAGTAATCTATTTTTTTTAATTATTTTTTATAGCTGCATAATTAACCCATAAGCGTACCTTCGAGTTTTCCAGTTGCTGTGACTGATTCTCCGTGGTAGGAGTACATAGGGTAGTTACAGAAGGGAGAAGCTCCAACGAGGGTTGTAATTCTAACCAGCTCCTTGGAACTTTCTGTAGATACAGCAAACTCGGGTTACTCAAAAAGATTATACACCACAGGAACTTACGCATCCAAGCATTTCAGATGTCCTTTTCCTTGCACAAACGTACAACAAGTCACACAGTGTGTCAGCAAAACTGACTTGTTTTCAAAATAATGCACGTGTGCTTGTTTCCACACACAAGGACTGGGTGGCCGAGTGGTAACGCACTTGCGCTCGGAAGCGAGAGGTTGCGAGTTCGACCCTGGTTCAGGGCGTTAGCAATTTTCTCCCCCCTTTCCTAACCTAGGTGGTGGGTTCAAGTGCTAGTCTTTCGGATGAGACAAAAAACCGAGGTCCCTTCCTGTACACTACATTGGGGTGTGCACGTTAAAGATCCCACGATTGACAAAAGGGTCTTTCCTGGCAAAGTTGTATGGGCATAGATAAAAAAAAATGTCCACCAAAATACCCGTGTGACTTGGAATAATAGGCCGTGAAAAGTAGGATATGCGCCGAAATGGCTGCGATCTGCTGGCCGATGTGAATGCGTGATGTATTGTGTAAAAAAAATTCCATCTCACACGGCACAAATAAATCCCTGCGCCTTCAATATGTGCGCGATATAAATTGCATAACAATTAAAAAAATAAATCCCTGCGCTTATAGAACTGTACCCACGGAATACGCGCGATATAAGCCTCATATTGATTGATTGATTGACAATAGTTCTGCCACATGTTTAAGTCGGATACGACGTCATCAAAGATATTCATACAGACATGATGACAGAATAATGTATGGGAATACAACCTGGATGAATTCACACATAAATGTTCATGAACATTTTTTCAGTGGTTTGTTGGGCCCGGAAAACACACACACACACACACACACACACACACACACACACACACACACACACACACATACACTGTGACACACCAGCAATTTCTCCATGTGAGATACTAAAGTTTGATTTGATTTGATTTGATCAACTCCCTCGCGGTTCCCATTCTACCGGAATAAATTTAGTTAAACAAATGACATCCACATTCGCTAAGTAGATTTCGAACATTCTAAACCAAGTCATGCATAATGAAAACATTTACACCTACAACATTAGTGAAACGATATATCAATGGAATGCTAGCAGAGGGATTGTACCTGCAATTTAGCAATCCAATATTCTTTGTGACTGAGACAGTGACAAAAGGTCAGGTGTCATGTCTACTGTCCCGAATGACACACGATTGCTGACATTTCACCATTGTCAACAGAATAAACAAATAAGAAATAGGTAGAAAATGAATGTGAAAACTGACTTTAATTGTTGATCAGTATTTTCTATACCACTAACAAATAATCTACTTGCACATAGCTGTTTGGCAAATGTATGTTGCATGGGACACACTGACATGAAAGTGGAAGATGTTTTTCCCTCTAGAGAAACTACATATCAAGTTACACTTTTTGTGCTCTTCCATTCCAGTTGGCAATCAATTGTTAACGCATGTTATTAGAAAAAATAGAACGAAAACAGATTAGATAGAATGAAAAATGTACTGGTGATGTCATTTGGGACATACTGACATGAAAACGTCACCTTTTGGCATTGTCTCGACTACATATAACATTTGTTTCACGTTCTAACACAGCGGACACATGCAGTACAAGCAAACTGTACCTTAATCACAATAACATAATCCCATTACAAAAATCAGAGAGAGAGAGAGAGAGCACAAAACTATGAATACGCTGTCAGTCTTCAATGAAGGCGAAAACATCTCCCGATTTAGTCACGTGTGAGCTTCTTCGTCATTGAATGAATATATGGCATGTAACGTTTTTCTCAAGGGGGTATCTTGGGAGGAAGTCCAAAGTGACAGACTCAACTGATCTGCTCAATGTCTGCTATTCGACAAAGTTAGTTCATAAAAATGTGGATACCTTATGTTAGAAAATATTTACCGGGACTGTTACCCAGACACACATATCAGCAAAGGAACAAAAATCCCACTACGATCGTCAAATCAATTATAGCATTTAACGCACTACCAGAGATGTCGATCTTTCCAGCTTACAGAGCAAGATCTCACACTTTTGCACACGACGAAGATGAACATAAGCGGACTTGGGATCCATGTTGCTCAACAATACAGATACTATACTTGTTATGATAGTGATGGGACAGCTGAATGATGGATATGTAGCTTTAACAACTGCAAAACATACATCACGTAGTTCTCAACTCACCCCTTTGTGGACTGTCGCGTTCCATCATTACATGCTGGCTACTAGTCTCTGGTATCTCAAAGCTACAAATACGTGTGAGTCGAGTGCGTTGTTGCGTTCTGCGCATGTGCAGTTCTGCGGGAGTGTTTATGAACCCGATACGCAAAACCTGACCGTGACCTTTCAAGTAAATTTTCCACTGCAAATATGAAGAAGTCACGGAGACAAACTTCATTCGAAAAGCTTTGTCAGTTACCTGTGAGACATAAGCATTATAGGCTGCAGAACGTTTAAGTGACGCCATTGTTCATAGTCCATACATTTAGGCTGGGGGAGAGACGGTGGTAATGATATCCGTTATCTAAATTTAGTTTCGTGTGTGATGTCATCGGTTTCTGTTGAAGTAACATGACAAGGTCAGAGTTCATTGCCTTTCAGTCGCGAGAGCTTTACCGTTGGCCCCAAGGTTGCGAGAGGAAATGGACTGCATGCAGTAAGTTACTTTACTTTATAGTTTCTTCGTTGTGCTCAGTGACCATAAAAGTTAAGCATGTCTTGTGAGTGTACTGACTGAGATGTGATCACGAAGTTAAACGTGCTGAAACTTACTTCCTGAAGGCAGGCCCTTTTGCCCTGCTTCTCGCTGGTAATGGTGTTTACTTTACTCATATGTTCCATTGTAACAGTCTTGATATGTATATTTATTATGGCCAGAGGTTTCAGTCTATCTGTTTGTCCGTCTATGGTTAGTTTTTGTTAGTTTTTTGTTTGTTTTTACAATAAGTCAACTTAGGAATCCAGACTATGATGGTGGTGATGTGTGTGTGTGTGTATGTGTGTGTCTGTGTGTGTGTCTGTGTGTATGTGTGTGTGTGTGTGTGTGCGTGCGTGTGTACGTTTGTGTGTTTAGGCGATTCCGAAGAAAAAAAAACAGTAGACAAATCTTCTTTTCAAACTTTACATACAAATTCTTCCTTTTTAAAAAAAAAATATTTTGCTAGTAAGCTTAAACATTAATAATTAATTTGTTCAAAAAAGTTGTCATTAAAATCAAATGTATGTAAGGACAGATTTACAAATGATTGTGTGTTATCCCCTATCATTTCCTTCATAGAAAAATATATATAATAATTATGTTGTTTACTCTGAAAATGTACTCTGAAAAAAGAAAATCAATTTATGCAAATTAGGTCTTTTGTTTGCATTCTTCGGTTTAGGAGTTTCGGCATATTTAGTTAGGTTTTGACTAAATGTTATCAAATAGACTTGGAATCGAGACGACGTTTGTGGCATGTGTGTGTGTGATGCCCGGAAAACTAGTGGACAAAATATACACGGACAGTTTTGTACTTAACAACAAAAGATAGTACACACTTTTCAAACTTGTGTCACAGGCAAAATATGAAACGCAACGGATTCTTGCTTTGAACACAGTTCACAGAGGACATTTTACTTTGGAGTGCACGTGAGTGAAGGACGGCACGTTCTGCACATGCATGTTGCGATTTGTCGGCCTTTCAACCTCCGACACCCAAGAAGAAGTGTTCAAATATACTTGTGATACTTGACAATGATTGGGAAATCGAAAAAGGCAACAACATCCAATAAATCTGATATACGTTACGTGACGTGACAAGAGAGTACAGGTTCATGTCTTTATCCAAGGAATTTGGTGCAAAGAATTTACATTTTCGGAGGTGCAAAGAAGTGCAAGAGTTTAGCTGTTTGGGGAAGATTTTTCAGAGGCACTTGTCTAAACGACGTGAAATTCGGTATGCAATTTAAATACTAATAATCATGCTTTTAACATAAAATATCATGAGAATCTAACGGTTGTGTGGTCATTTACAGAACACACAAAAAGTGTGTCCACTCCTTACAGCAATAGTTGTCCATGCTCAATGAAACAATAGACAGCACCCTTAAACGGTTAGGCCTACTTGACATTTTCAATTTACATTACGTTTAGGACAGTTCTTATTGTACCCAAAATTGGAATTGAAAAACTGATGGAGTATGCAAAAGTTTCCTTACTTCGTCTCGTCATTTTAATTTCGATGCATTGATACAGATAGCTTACTTGAGCACTTCAGTGAATTCAGTTGCAACGCACCATAAAAGCGGAGTCATAACGCGCATATTATTTATTACGCGTCTTGATGAAATTCATAGTCTCATTGATATTTGGGTTGTTGTCATTGTTGAGCATATGGAGTGTTTGGAGTGTTTCTATTTTCTATGAATTCAGAGACTGACCAAGAAAGCTGTGAACATTTTCAGACTTTTGATTTTGACCCCTAGCTTGTTCTAATATCTCCCAGATCAACCCACAATGACTTATCATTCTGAATCATACACACTCTGAAGGCAAAAAACCTTAATGTTTTTGGTGATAAGCTTAGTTTTGTTAATAATTCATTAATATTAATTTGGCAGCAAGAAAACCATGTTGTGTACTATCTTTTGCTGGAGGGCATCACATAAAACCTTAAAATCGAAGTTCTTGCAGATGATATTGCCTTTTTTGTTCCCCTCGAAATATCTTTGATAGCGTCATATCTGGGTTTTTTTTATAAACGTCGAGGCCGCACTGTCAGGCCCTCATTTTCAAACAAATTGATTGACATTTTGGTCTTACATTCTTTGGCTCAGTCCGGACTATGGATTGCATTTCAGCTTGGAAGCCTAAAAACTATTCCATTCGTTTGTTCATTAAAATGTGGATGAAAAGCAATTCTTTGCATTAAAATTCATAATTAATTGCATTTTGTGTTCTTTATTATCTCCTCATTAAAACATATAAATCTATGTTGTGTTTGGATTAAAATCAAGCTCAAAACTCAAGAAAATGAGTCGCATGCAATTTAGGTTCATTGGGTTTGTGTTTCTGAAACAATTAAAAATTTATCTCACGAGGGTGCTGGTAAGAGCTCCTTCACACTAAACTAAACTAAACTATAAGTGTCAGCGCTTTTTCGGCCGCGGAGGTTCGGCCAACCTATGGACTTCGTGAAAAAAATGCAGTCTGTTCAGTTACATTATCATGCGAGTTCCACAGGTTGACTACATGTAATAATTTAGCTTTACGTGACTCTTTTTGGTGGGGGGGGGGGGGGGGGGGGTCCATTCTTATGCTTTACTCCTACTTGTGATTTTTCCTGATTTCTGTCTTTATATTTTGTGCAAGAAAGACCTACATCGATCAATTATCTTTCTAGACCAAAGTTATCTTGAAAAGTCTTGTTTTGATTTCTGTCCTTCATTTTGACCCTGAGAGAAGCCTGTATCTACCACGCTTTTTGCTGAAGGTACACATTCGATATTGCCTAAAAAGTTGAAGAGTTGGGTTTGAGTTTTAAATAGATGACACCAAATACAAGAAATGCTTCAGAATACGTGTTTGGGCGTAGTATTATTCAAATCTAGATGATTTATTAGGTAGTCTTTAAAGACAGTGTAAATTTTGACAATGGACAGTATGTTTGTTTACGCTGTGTATTGCATTTTAGTCCTTTAAAGCATGGAATGATCACAGAATTGAATTGATTAATCCAACGGTTTTTGTATGCTTCAATGAATGCATACCAACCAGAACTAAATTAAATTTGACGATGAACAGATTCGGAGTTCTGAGACCGAAGAGTTACCAGAATATAATTCATGTCATTAATGTACTTACTTGCGGATAATTTTTGAGCTAATCATTGGAGTTGTAACTATAATACAGCACAATGAAAGTTGATTGAACATCTTGAGTCAAATTCGCCAGAACGTATTCCCAAAATGGCTCCTTAGATAGTATACCTTTAATTAAATCAACACCAAAGCGTATCTTAAAACATGTAACCCTAGCATCAATAGTGTCAATCCTTCATTTCCACAATCTGAAGTATTTTAAAAATATTTCTAATTAATTCTGTTTTCAGTAGTTGAATCCATCGTCCCTTTCAAAAAGGTAAACTTTGTAGCAACACAGACAGATTCATGAACCGGAAAAGTCTTTCTACGTCTGAAATATTGCTGTTCCTTGCTATCATAGTTTCTGAAAAAAGCGGCTTTCCTAAAAATGTAGATCACTCGAGGCGGTCGATAAAGCAACGTCAAACACGCAGTGTGTAAAGCCAGCCCCAATGCACTGCGGTTTTGCAGGTATGGCTGAGCCCGTCTAACAGTGACAGGGTAGAACAGGAATTACAGAGACCCGGCCTCAGGTATGGTATGAAGGCCAGTTGTCTATTTGACAAAACAAGATTTTAGGGAGAATATAGGTGATTTTGTTTGATTGTTGTTGTTGTTGTTACCAAAATATAAGGTAGCACTCTGTCAAGGGAAAATTTGATGGGTTTCGGTACGGTACCCCTCAGCGATCGTGAAATCAGGCATAATCCAAGTTAACTGAATGTTGGATACACTAAGAACTGTCCTTCACCTGTGTAAATTGAACATTTCAGATAGGGCCTACGCATTTAAAGGGTGCTGCCTATTGTTTCTTTGGAAAATATTGCTGAAATGAGTAGACAAAACGTGTTTTTGTTGTAAATGACCACATAACCGTTAAATTATCTTCATATTTTGTATCAAAAGCATAAATGCACGTACCAATGAACATACCAAATTTTGACTTGTGCCTGATAAATTATCTGCCCAAAAAAGCTAAACATTTTCACATCTTTGCATCCCCCCAAAAGAATTTTTCTCTGCACCAAATTACTTGGGTTTTAGAGAGCTACCGTCTGGTCTCTCTACTCACGCAAAATGTATCACGATACATGTATACTATACATTTGTTTCTGTCAAAAGTTTGATACATTTTTCCGCCAAAATGGTTGATTTGTCCATGTGTAACGTCACTTATATCAAACTTATAAGATATTGTTTTTACTTTTTCGGTCTCCCCATGTAAATTCTCATAAGTAATTTTTGACATGTCTGCTAAAACGGCTGAGATTCACATGGCAACAAATCGCAAAATTCACGTGCAAACAGTGACGGCGTCCCTATGCGCAGATTAATCAAATTTACTTGCAGTCCAAAGTAAAATGACCATCGCGAACAGTGTTCAAAGCAAGAATCTATTGTGTTTAATATTAAGCCTCTCTCTCTCTTTTTTTATTTATCAGTATTGGAATCTGCATGTGATGTTATGCTCCGGCCATACTTAAGTGAACGATATGTATGTCCGTCTGTCGGTTAGGTCCTAATGTTGTATGTCTTGTATACTTGCCATTTACATATTTATTATACATGTTGAAGGATGAATGAGGATACATTGTAGACGGATGCATGTTATGGATTAAAAGCCCCACGATGATGTGCTTGGCAAATACAAAAACAAAAAAAACAAAAAAAAAAGTCCTCTAACTGCCGTTCTTAGTTAAAATTGAGCTTTTACTCAAGGTTTATGTCCTGGTATTTTGTTGTGAGACACAGCCGTCAAGCCTTTAAATACCTTATTTCTTAAAGTTCACCTACCCAGTGTAGTATTGTAATAAATGTTTTGGTTTTAAAATTATCAAGGATTTGTGATTTTAGTTATTGTCGTCATAACTGATGTCTGATACATATATAATTCTTACTGATACTTCTATACTGTTTATTTTACGCATATGTACAATTGATGGTTAAACACGTTTTGTTAAGGAGGAGCATGCTTGTGCGTGTGTGCTGTTGTGGGTTTTGTGTGGGGAATGTATGCGGGCGTGCGTGAGCGTGTGTGTGACTGAGATTGCAAGCGAGGGTCGGAAGGGCGTGTATGGATTGATTGATTGTACTCTGGCCAAAACATGTCCCTAGTGTACTGCACATGGTTGAAATAACGTCTTATGTCTTATGTCTTATTAATACTCACTATTTCAGCTGAAGATCAAGGGAGTTTTTTTTAACCAACCTGAATGTTGCAGTTACCCTTTCCTTCCTTTTGTTTATTTTCAGGTGAAGAAATGTGTCTGAGGGTGAGGCTATTGCTCCAGGGAAGGTTTTAAAATGGCTTCGGGTATGTCATCTTCAGATTTTAAGGGAATACACATATTTTGTGTTCAGACATATTCATTGTAACACATGCAATACTTATTGTTAGTTTAATGAGCGCTTTTTGTGTGGCTTTCTTTTCTTTTCTTTCTTTATTTGGTGTTTAACGTCGTTTTCAACCGTTCAAGGTTATATCGCGGCTTAGTCAAAAGGAAAAAGATAACTCTGTAATGGAAGTGGTATGTTGAATTTTTACCATGATGCAATGCAAGCAACAACGTTGTTTGAAGTCTTAACGAAAATGCAAAGTTCTAATTACGTTGTCACAATAACAGAACAAAAATTAGTTCTCATGGAAAACGTTCGTAACATTTATCATAAAGTTAGAGAGCGACTTTTCTTTTGATGACACTTAAACTTTGCTTGCCCGAAAAAAAGAAGGAAGACCAGCACGAGTTTACATCATTACTAGCAAAACTGCCGGCTCTGTTCAACTGTCTGTCTTGTGTCAAGGGGCAGCTAAATTGAGATTACAGAATGTTTCATTTTTGACTCGCATTGGGAACCCTAACAGACTTTCTTTGTTAAAAAGGGCATTGGGAGTCGAGGCTTTACCGACACACACTTAGTGCCCTATGTAGTGTCTGTGTATTATAGTACATTTTAGTAGAATATTGATTGTGAGCATTGATTCATGTAATTAGACGTTTTGATGTAATCGAGAGAGAGACAATACAATATGGCAGCAAGAGACAGTGTTAATGAAGTGTCTGCATGAATGAATGTGTTCTGCCATGCCTGCTCCACTACACTCAGTCACCCACACAACCAGCTATTACAATTTGGCGACGAGGAAAACTTTTCAACCAGTGGATTGACCAAAAGACTGTGAGTTCAATAGTTTCGAATGCAGTTTGGTGATCGCACATGAAAATTGATGAGTTCGTTACGTCATCAGTCACGCGTGAGGACGATAGTTTCGGTCAACACGTAGGAGCACGTAGAAATTTCCAGACAGAATCGGAAGTCTCAGAAGCAAGTGGGTAGACTATTACGTCAGTGTAGACGTCATGTGTTCTAGAAGAGGAACAGATTGTGTCATCAGTGACAGATGAGTTTTGATCCGTCATTCTTTGAAGAAAAGGAAGGGAGTGCACAGAATACAGTGAATTCTGGACAGAACATGGCTCAACCACAACCTTATGTTCCAGCTATTGCATCTTTTGACCCAAATGGAGATAGTTCCAAGGTAGGACAGGAATGGAAGAGATGGAAAAGAGGTTTTCAAGTGTATTTGGGAGCAAGAGGGGAGACTCCAGATGAACAGAAGAAAGCGTTGTTGCTACACACAGCAGGTATGGAAGTACAAGATGTCTTTGAGACAGTTCCTGATTCTGAAAACAAGAACTATACTCAGACACTTGAAGCTCTAGATGAGAAGTTTGCACCGCAGATGAATGAATCCTACGAAAGACATGTGTTCAGATCTATGAGCCAAGAAGAAAGTGAAACAGTAGATCAGTTTATCACAGGTCTAAGACAGCAAGCAAAGAACTGTGGATTTGATGATAAGCTAGACGAGAACGTGAGAGATCAAGTTATTCATGGATGTAAAAGTTTGAAGCTACGAGTGAAGTTACTCGAAAAGAAAGAACTAACTTTGAAAACGCTAGCAGACACAGCAAGAGCTCATGAAGCAGCACAGAAGCAGGCTAGACAGATGACAGGAGATGTAAAGTCAGAGTCGGCGCATGCAGTCCATCGCCACAGCCCTGGTCATCAAGGTCAGAGATACAGAGGTCAGCAGTCAACCTTTCAGAAGAAGCCTACACTGGCTACAGGCACGTTTCATGATATTGAGGATTGCAGTTTCCCCCTCACACACAATATTCCAAAATAATAAATAGTCAAACAGGGGCCAAAAAACAGTTTGCACCAAGAGTTCAACTTTTTATCTCTCCAAAACAGTAAAAACAATTATATGAACATTCGTATTTCCAAGATGATTGGCGTTCCAAGACGCTATATCCTAAAAAACCCAAAACATGCTTTTACAACTTCAGTGCATAATAACTGCCCAAAGGTGCTGTTTAAAGCAACCATTGATAATACTTTTTAACATACTCCTTGAACACATTAAGAAAAATGGTTAACTTGCAAATAAAGGGACAGCATTGATCAGAACAATGGTAAGATAAAGGACGCTACTTATATTTTGTACATTTTTTATCTTTATCGTTTCCTGTAGACCTCAGAAGTTCTAGCCAGCTTTAGAAATCATTCTAAAATCGAAAAACAAACATCTATACATTTTGTACGCAAAGTAGATTGATATTTGACACAGTCACACAGACATACGTGGGCTATGGAGCAACCCTACCCCCTAAATTTGAAAACGGGGTCAATTTCTTAACTGCATGCATTCAGCAAAACAATCCCTAAAAAAAAAAAAAATTCACAAATGAACTTATGACTTTAGAAAAGCATTCAAAAATGCATATATATACAAGGTTGTCGTCACCAAGACTGAGACTGGTCTCAAAAACCGGGAAATCTTTAGATGATGCAGTTGTTTTTTATTTCAAACCCTCGAAGTATTCTCCCTTAGCGGCTACACACAGTTTAAGTCGTTGGACCCAGTCAAGAAATGACCGTTTGAAGTCGTTTTTTGGCACCTGGTTCAGACACTGGAAAACAGCCGATCCGAGGGCTGATCGACTGTCAAATCGACGCCCAGCCAATTGTCTTTTCAGATGAGGAAACAAAAAAAAGTCACAGGGTGCAAGATCAGGAGAGTAGGGAGGATGTGGCAAAGTTTCAAAGTTTTCTTCCTCTAGGTACTCTTTCACCACCTTGGATTTGTGAGCAGGTGCGTTATGATGAAGTAATTTGATCCCTTTCAATCCTGTAGTTGGTCTGGCTCTCTTGTAGTAACGAACGATGCCAGCAAGAACTTTTTCCTTGTAGTACACCCCAGTGATGCTTCTGCCTTTTTCGCGTGGTTTTTGAAAAATGATGCCCTAGCCTTTGTGTTATAAAATATTGTGTATAAAACCTTCCTGTCGGAGCGACTTTTTCGCACGATCCGAGGGGCATTGGTACCTTTTTTTTATCCATGCTTTGTTTTGAGCTTTTCTTTTTGGCTCAAAGAAGTACACCCAAGTTTCGTCTCCAGTCACGATCTCATCCAAGCGTTTTTGATCACATCCGTCGTATATCTTGAGTAGCCGTTGGGCAAACGTAACCCTACACCTCTTGTTCTCTTCAGTGAGGAAATGTGGTACCCATCGCGCGCACACCTTTGTGTATCCAAGTTTGTGTTTTAAAATTCTCAAGACAGACGACGACGAAATGTCCAGTGTTTCGGCGATAAAATGACTGCTCACTCGGGGATCTTCATCAACTAACCGTTGCACATGGGACACCATTTTATTGTCGGTTACAGGTGGTTTCTTCACTTTTCCCCTTGCATCTTCCACAGACGTTTTCCCTGTTGAGAAATGCTTTGCCCACCGAAAAACTGTCGCGCGAGATGGTGCTGTGCCTGGGCTTACAGTTCTCAGCTCTTCAAGTATGTCACCGGCCGTTTTACCAAGTGCCGTTCTTATTTTGATGTAGGATCGAAAATCCTTCTCTGAAAATGTGCTTTTTGCCGCCATTTTTTAGGCCAGTGTCTCTCGCTTACATGACTAAATACACTGTATCTTTACGAAAACACAACGGATCACAAAGAAATTATGGACAATAATACGTCATGTACCAATCTTGATAATGACGTCATTTGTTATAAATGTCGTCATTTGATTCTGTGCAAAAAAGACCAGTCTCAGTCTTAGTGACGACAACCTTGTATACAACGCTTTTTCTTTGGTCCCAATTCAAGGGGGTGTGCTATTCTCAGGTAACACTGTGAACGCTCAAATGAGACTTGGTCACATGTCAAAAAAAGTAATCCCCCCTGTTGTTCATGGTTGGTTGGTGGGATTTTTTTTATCTGAGCCATTGGCAAGCATGAAATGTCATCAACATTAGGAAAGACATAGTATCTCCCATTGTCTTTTGCGCGCAAACACTTCACACAGATCTCCTCTCGATCTGGCCCATCGGGGAAATGGGGATGACTTGGGGATGATCACCGCCCTGTATCTCTCCACCTTTCCATCCTTGCTGACAAAGTCAGCGGTCACAAAGTCCCCAACTTGAATGTCTCACTGTGGGACAAAGAACCTGGTTTCACGACTGGCACCACATGGTTGGCTGACCACGCGGCATACAGTGGCGTGTTGTGGGTAGACGTCCTTTGGACATAAATTGGGAAGGACGTCGCTGGATCATCTGATTTGCATACTTTGTTCATGTACAACATTTAGTCAAGCTGTCGAACTAACAGAATGAAACTGAACTCACTGCATTTTTACAGCAAGAGCGTATACTCGTAGCATCGTCAGTTCACCGCTCGATGCAAAGGCAGTGAAATTGACAAGAAGAGCGGGGTAGTAGTTGCGCTGAGAAGGATAGCACGCTTTTCTTTATCTCTATTCTTTTTAACTTTCTGAGCGTGTTTTTAATCCAAACATATCACATCTATATGTTTTTGGAATCAGGAACCCACAAGGAATAAGATGAAATTGTTTTTAAATCGATTTCGGAAATTTTGTTTTAATAATAATTTTTATATTTTTAATTTTCAGAGCTTGTTTTTAATCCGAATATAACATATTTATATGTTTTTGGAATCAGAAAATGATGAAGAATAAGATGAACGTAAATTTGTATCGTTTTAAAAACAAATTTTTTTTTTTTACAATTTTCAGGTTTTCAATGACCAAAGTTATTAATTAATTTTTAAGCCACCAAATTGAAATGCAATACCGAAGTCCGGCCTTCGTCAGAGATTGCTTGGCCAAAATTTCAATCAATTTGATTGTAAAATGAGGGTGTGATAGTGCCGTTTCAACTTTTACAAAAAGCCGGATATGACGTCATCAAAGGTATTTATCAACAAAAAAAATATATCCGGGGATATCATTCCCAGGAACTCTCATGTCAAATTTCATAAAGATCGGTCCAGTAGTTTGGTCTGAATCGCTCTACACACACGCACAGACAGACACACACACATACACCACGACCCTCGTCTCGATTTCCCCTCTACGTTAAAACATTTAGTCAAAACTTGACTAAATGTAAAAATAAAAAATAAATTTAAAAAAAAATGGGATAGCGGCGAAACGGGATTGCGCCAAAATGGGATGCGGTAGTAAGATGACGCTTGGCTTGTGAAATGTCGCCAAAATGGGACGGCGGCAAAACGGGATTGCACGTAAATGGGATATTGCGCGAATTATAAACGAAGGAGTAGGCCCTAAGTTTCTCGTACGAGATGTTTACTGGGAGTAAATATTTGGGGAGTAAAAATTTAGTTCCTTGTGGAGTTCTTTTTTCGTACAAGATTTTTACTGGAAGTTTACTCCGGAGTCAATTTTTCGTGGAGTAAAAATTTCGTCTTACACCGGTTCATGACCGTTGTGGTAACGAGCGCACATTGCTGTCTCCATATTGTGTTCCTACGAATCGAAAGTACGATCGCCAAGCCCTTCTGTCATTGAAGGCAACGTTCGATATTTTCGTCTGTCAGCGCCGCCAACGTTCGACAGATTGTACCACTGTTACTCACAAACTCTCAATTTACACAATGAAATGCCAATAACATGCAAACACAACAATGGGAGACGAAGGGAAAACCTACTAGCGATTGAAATTATGCAAACGAACTCACAAATCCCTCACTTTCCGAATGCAAACGCTGCAAATCCGTATGCGTGCGTCGCTGTGTCGAACGTTGGGTTGACAAACGTTGCTGACAGACGCACCCAAAACTTGATCAAAAGGCACTAAAAACGATTAAATGTTTTACTCACTGGGTATCGCATTCCTCTTTTTCTTCCTGCAGACGATATGAAGCGGTTAAAACGTCGTTTCCGATGAAAGGCTCGGTTATTTCCGTTAAAAACGAAGTTTGCCGAACGTGTGATTCAGTCTACAGACACCGGTCGGATCACAACAAAAATGTTCATTCTTTGCGATTTTGTGATACTGTTGATGATAAACCTGCTTTCCAGTGAAGAACATCAATAAAATGATGTTCACAAGCAAGAATAACAGACAAAAGCACGCGATGTGTAAAATTAGGCTTTGCTTTTCAAACAAAGCACGTGTTTTTTTTACTGACAGACACTTTCGGTGGCGATTGAAAATTTTTCCAGAAACGGTTTTATGCTGCCATTTGATATTTTTTCCCTATTTTATCTAGTCAGAGACTAACCTTGTGTATTAATTGAATTAATAACCCCATTATCATAACTTTGTGTGTTATTTTCGTGTCTGCTTGAATCACACTTTGAGATGGGGTCATGTGACAGAAGGAAATGGTGTCTGTCAGGATTCACACGTTCGCTTCGAAAAACTCGCTCAAATAATTGCTCAAACACAAACATTTTAGCTTTTATTTATTTTTTTGTATTGCAAATACCATACTTACTCATGCCAAGCAGAAAAAATGATGAAAATCAACACAGTAAGCAAGTAATTTGAAGGCAAAGTTTACACACATCAAAGAGTCTGATTACCGTGAAACCTGCCTACACAGTCTGATCGTCCAAGACAGTCAGATAAGCAAGAAGAGAGAGCTTGTTTCAATTGTGGTCTGACTACACACTTAGCACGTGACCCAAAGTGTCCTGCAAGAGGGAAGGAATGTAAACTTTGTCACAAGAAAGGACATTATGCACGTTGCTGCAGATCAAAGAAACAGAAGGCAAGAGGAAATGTGAAGAGTCTAGAAGAAGACTATGAAGATGATAGTGAAGAAGTTTTCATTGTCGGAAGAAACAAGTCGTCAACCAGAGTTACAGTGAACGTCGGAGGCATCGATCTCAACTTCATGGTAGATTCTGGCGCAAGCTGCAACATCATTTCATTCAACACATGGAAGTGGCTGAAACAGAAGAACGTTTTATTCTTTAATAAAGAACAGTCACACAAGAAGCTGTACGTTTACGCTTCGAAGGAACCGTTGAAGCTGAAGGGCAAGTTTACAGCAGAATTGAGAGTCGGAGACAACAAGGTCGTTGCAGAAGTAGAAGTACTTGATGGAGATGGAGAGTCGCTGTTAGGGGTGAAAACAGCGAAAGCACTGAACATTCTGCACATAGGTTTGCCGCCGGAGAAGCCCATCACAGTGAACAGTGTGAACATTGATCATTGTGAGAAGAGACACCCCAAGCTGTACGAGGGTCTAGGCAAACTGAAAGATCACCAAGTACACGTGTACGTCAAGAAAGATGTCAAACCAGTCGCACAGTCGCCACGCCGTATTCCTTTCAGTCTTCGTTCTAAGGTAGAGGAGAAGATTGCTGAGCTAGAAGCGGCGGAGATCATTGAGAAGGTGGATGGACCAACACCCTGGGTCAGTCCCATTGTTGTAGTCCCAAAGCCCAACGGAGAGATTCGTCTATGCGTAGATATGAGACGAGCAAATGAAGCAGTAGAACGACAACGCTATCCCATGCCGACAGTAGAAGAGACGCTCATTGAGATGAACGGTAGCACAGTGTTCACAAAGTTAGACCTGAAGTGGGGATTCCATCAGCTGGAACTAGACGAAGAATCCAGAGGAATCACAACTTTCGCATCGCACAACGGACTGTATAGATACAGACGTTTGAATTTTGGCATCTGCTCAGCTCCAGAATTGTATCAGTTTACGATTCAGCAAGTTCTGCAAGATTGTGAAGGAGCTAGGAACATGACAGACGATATCATCGTTCACGGCAAGAACATGGAAGAACATGACCAAAGACTGGAGAAAGTCCTCGACAAGTTGGAGAAGAGTGGACTGACTTTGAACGCACAGAAATGCGTCTTCAGGATGAAGGAGATTGAGTACATGGGTTTCGTCCTGAATGAGAAAGGAGTCAGCCCAGCACCGTCCAAGGTGGAAGACGTCAAGAACGCAAGAAGACCAGAAACCGCAGCAGAAGTGAGAAGTTTTCTGGGCCTGGTGAATTTCAATGCAAAGTTCATCAGAAATCTTGCAGCCAAAGCAGAAACTTTGAGAAAGCTGACAAGACAAGGAGTTACTTTCAGATGGGGAAAAGACGAAGAAGAAGCGTTCTGTACTCTGAAAGCAGATCTCGCTGAAGCAGTCACGTTAGGGTACTTTGACACGCAAGCAGAAACTCGCATTGTAGCTGATGCAGGACCAGTAGCCCTGGGCGCAGTTCTCATTCAACGTCAGAATGGAGAAGACCGCGTGATCAGCTATGCAAGCAGAAGCCTGTCGGATGTTGAAAGAAGATACTCACAGACAGAGAAAGAAGCTCTGGGCCTAGTCTGGGCATGTGAGAAGTTCCATCAGTACGTGTACGGAGTCAAGTTTGAACTGATCACTGACCATCGACCCCTGGAATTCATATATTCCAAGAGATCCAAGCCATCAGCAAGGATTGAACGATGGGTACTTAGACTACAGAGCTACAACTTCACAGTGAAGTACAGACCGGGAAAGACCAACATCGCAGACCCGCTCTCGAGATTAGTAGACAAAGAGAAAAGACCAACAGATACAGTCGCAGATCTAGAAGATTACATCTACCTCGTTACAAAAGAAGCAGTTCCCAAAGCAATGTCGATGTCAGAGATTGACAAAGAGTCAGAGAAGGATGAAGAACTCAAAACACTGAGAGAAGCGATCCAAACAGAGAAGTGGGAAAAGATGAGTCCTTCCTATAGAGCAGTGAAGAACGAGCTGACTTGTTTAGGAAACATAGTCATCAGAGGCACGAGAATAGTCATTCCAAAGAGCCTACGGCATCAAGTGATTGAGATTGCACACGAAGGGCACCAGGGAATCGTGAAAACGAAACAGAGACTACGCACGAAAGTTTGGTGGCCTGGAATCGACTCAGAAGCAGAGAAGAAGTGCAAGACTTGTCATGATTGTCAGATAGTCAGTCAACCGTCAGTGCCAGAACCAATGGTGAGAACCAAGTTTCCAGATGCACCATGGCAAGATCTAGCTATTGACTTATTAGGACCACTACCAACAGGAGAGAACATACTCGTCGTTGTAGACTATTTTAGTCGCTACTTTGAAGTTGCCATCATGAAATCAGTCACAACAGAGAGAGTGGTCAAAGGATTAGATCCTATCTTCGCAAGATATGGGTATCCAGTCAGTATCACATCAGATAATGGACCTCAATTCATTTCAGAAGAGTTTGAAAACTACCTGTCAGAGAATGGAATTGAACACAGAACAGTGACACCTTTGTGGCCCCAAGCCAATGGAGAAGTAGAAAGACAGAATCGCACACTTCTCAAAGCCATGAAGATCGCACACTCAAAAGGTCAGAACTGGAGAGATGAGTTACCCAAGTTCCTGTTAGCATACCGCAGTACACCACACTCTACTACAGGCGTTAGCCCAGCAGAATTACTGTTCAACAGGAAGATCAGAACAAAACCACCAGAACTGAGAGAAATCAGCAAACCAGAGACAGAAAGTATCAAAGACAGAGACGCAGAGAAGAAAGAAGCAGGAAAGACATACAGTGATGCAAAGAGACATGCCACTGAAAGCAATGTATCAGTCGGAGATGAAGTTCTGTTGAAACAGAAGCACCAGAACAAGTTCAGCACCACGTTCGAATCGACACCATACAATGTTGTTGAGAAGCACGGTAATCAAGTCGTGATTCAGTCACCATGCAAGACGCGTATCTTCAGAAGAAACATTACGCACACAAGACCCTACATGAGAGAAGAGAAAGATGTCCCAGAAGAGAAAATGCAGGAGAGAGAAGAGCCGCAGTCTGTTGAGACGCCGGTACCCGCCGCAGATGAAGCTACGTCATTCACTCATTGCCGAGTTCTGAAGTCCAGCTCCGCAGATCAACAAGGTCACACAAACCGCCTGAACACTTGAAAGACTATGTGTGTAAATGATAATGACCAAAACACGTTGTAACGTGTCCAGCAAGTTGAAAAACTGTCCGCAAGACTATTTCACAATACTGTGACCATACGTGTGTTACACTTTATTTTGATGCAGAATCACAAGTGGTAGTGTAATTTATGTTTCTTTTATTCCAGATGACAAGAAATGAACACTGACTTTGTTACAAGTTTTATGAAGTCCACAAGAACTTTTCAGTTTAGTTACATATACAGTTTTCACAAAGAGAGTGAAAGACGAGTGAAAGTCAGAAGGAGAAATAACAAAGACTCTAAAGTTTAATTTGAAGAAGGAGGAGGAAAATGAGAGTGAAGTAAAGTTTGAAAGTGTGAGAGAGTAAACGACTAGAATAAACGTTGAGATAATCAGTGAAGTTACTAATTCGGGGTCACCGACTGAAACCGGCCGGTAACTGCACAGTATCAAATGCATTGAACTGCGCACTCTCGGAAACATGACGGGTGTACCGGTCAGGTAGGACGAAAGCCAGAAGCCAACAATGCAAAATAATATTTTCAATTTCATTTCAACACTCTAGAAATAACTGTTATTCGTTTTCTTAAGCAGTATAGATGACTGAATACAAAAGCAGACGTTTTATGGCGCGTTTACCGAAAAGAAATAAGGGGACTCGTTTCGCACATGAATTTGCGGAGTTTGTGTCAAAAAGTGGTGTTTTTTAATAAAAACGTCGGAGTAAAGGGATAAAAAGATTACACACCTCGTCCTAAATATCGTACCAGAGGCTCGGTAATACCTGAAAATCGACCCTAGGGAAAATACCCACGATATTCAGAACTCGGAGTGTTAAACCTATATATAACACTTCCTGAATCTGAACATTATTATTGTCCAGCTTAGTTCGGAGGTCCGAAAACCACACCCATAAATAGTTAAATATGCAGGAGTTCAGTGACTCTAAAAGGGACTGGTGTCACGGGCAAAACAATTGCTCGATCAAAAATTAAAAACACATTGAAATAAAGACAAGATACACTATATTAAAACTATTCAATGTTTGTATTCACTAAAGGAAATAGACGTGAAAGCCAACAATACATGATTAATATTCTCATTACTCTGAGAAGTGTGTGTGTTCTTTTTGACTCACATGCGAAGCAAAAGTGAGTCTATGTACTCACCCGAGTCGTCCGTCCGTCCGTCCGGACGTCCGGAAAACTTTAACGTTGGATATTTCTTGGACACTATTCAGTCTATCAGTACCAAATTTGGCAAGATGGTGTATGATGACAAGGCCCCAAAAAACATACATAGCATCTTGACCTTGCTTCAAGGTCAAGGTCGCAGGGGCCATAAATGTTGCCTAAAAAACAGCTATTTTTCACATTTTTCCCATTTTCTCTGAAGTTTTTGAGATTCAATACCTCACCTATATATGATATATAGGGCAAAGTAAGCCCCATCTTTTGATACCAGTTTGGTTTACCTTGCTTCAAGGTCAAGGTCACAGGAGCTTTTCAAAGTTGAATTGTATACATATTTTGAAGTGACCTTGACCCTGAACTATGGAAGATAACTGTTTCAAACTTAAAAATTATGTGGGGCACATGTTATGCTTTCATCATGAGACACATTTGGTCACATATGATCAAGGTCAAGGTCACTTTGACCCTTATGAAATGTGACCAAAATAAGGTAGTGAACCACTAAAAGTGACCATATCTCATGGTAGAAAGAGCCAATAAGCACCATTGTACTTCCTATGTCTTGAATTAACAGCTTTGTGTTGCATGACCTTGGATGACCTTGACCTTGGGTCAAGGTCACATGTATTTTGGTAGGAAAAATGTGTAAAGCATGTGAGTCGTATGGGCTTTGCCCTTCTTGTTTTATCTCACTATTTGATACTTAAGCTGTTCTGACATTGTTATATTCCTCGGATATGTAGGGATATAGAACTAAACCCTCAAATATAGAAAGTGCATTCGTTTGCATGCAAAACATTTCGAAATGTGTGTGTGTAATACCTATATGGGGAACGTTACTCCTTATATATTCTGTTCATAATAAGACGCATGTATAATACTGGTTCAGACTCCTTAAACGCATAATGTTACATTCCGACTTGTTATTATACATGCTTCTTGTTTGTTCATTTGTTTGTTTGTTAGTTACTTAATTTGTTGATTCGGTTTTTTGCTGGTGTGTTGTCTTGTCTGTCTGCCTGTTCGTCTATCTGTTTACTTTGCTTATGGGCCTAAAACTCTATCCTTTAGAATTAAAGATCAGCCCAGTCAGTCAGTCTCGCTCTCTCTCTCTCTCTCTCTCTCTCTCTCTCTCTCTCTCTCTCTCTCTCTCTCTCTCTCTCTCTCTCTCTCTCTCTCATAACAACAAGACAAAAACGCCAGAATATTTGTTCAGCTGGTCCTGCTTTAATGATAGATGGTGAAATAGTGGAACAAGTCGACCATCACAAACTGCTGGGTGTTAATATAGATAACAACTTGTCTTGGTCAACCCACATAGAGCAACTTAGTAAAGCGGTGTCAAAGAAAGTGTATCTCTTATCTAGAATTAAACACTTCCTGAACTGCCACACCCACGGTGTGTCAACTGATTCCGTTCATCCACCGGATGTTTCCGTTCATCCGCAGGATGTGTCCGTTCATACAGCCTCATTTTCGTCACTTGCTTCGGGAAAAACGTTGTAGTAAGTCGTGTGGGCAGCGCGCTTGTGTAATATTGAAAGAATAAGGTAGCGAAATGGTTGGGCTATGTGTACGATAAGTACCAAGGTGCTAGTGAATCCTAATAATAACACACGCGGGCCGAACGTGGCAAAATTGCCTGATTTTTTAACATTTTCTTGTTTTTCTCGCTCTGTTATCGAATCTGACCCCTGATTTGCACATGATCACCAAAACCATTGCCTGTTACGACATTTCGCTTGAACAGAAGTTTATAGAAACCCATGGCTTTTGTACAATCACTTGTCTTTTGAAAACATGCAGATTCCGTTCATACCCCATGTTTCCGTTCGTACAAAAGTGCATGTTTCCCTTCGTACGAAAAGCGTTTCCGTTCATACACATTCGTTAGATCAGAGTGAAACAGGCCCCCACTACAAGTTCTGTGTATTCCAATCGTCTTCAAATAGCACAAAGTACGAATGCGTGTGATATTGGACCTATGTGAACCATAAGATGAATTGAATTTGCATAAATCAGTTTTGTGTCCGTTCGTACTGATTTTGACGGGAAAATGTGTCCGTTCGTACCACTTTCATCAAATTGTTTCCGTTCGTACGCTTTTCATGACGTTTGTGATTTTTGGTAGAAAGCTTGTGCAATTAGCATTTTAGAACCCCTAATTCGACTTATGTATAACCCATAATGCATGTTGTTCATGAGTGCAACAACACGCGACTGTGGCTTTTCTGGTGCAATACCATCCCTGTTTAAAATCTTACTGAAGAGCAAACATTTTGATAAGTGTGTCTTCGTCCAGTTTCCTTACACAATGTCATTTCAAAGATCTGAACTTGTGTGAAACCTGTTCAAAATATGTACTCTTTATTTCTTCAAATTTCAGATGTGCCACTCAGAAAAAAAGCAGATGCTGTGTGCTAAAATCGTTATAATCAGGTGATAGGTCAACACACTTTTAAATGTATCTTACGAATAGCAATTTAACAAAACAAAACTAACACTTGTTTTAGTGAGGGAATACGAAAGGTAGGGTTACCTGTTTGCATAACTTTTTGTTTGTTCGTTCGTTAGTTTGTTTGCTTATTTGTTTGTTTGTATATGCGTTTGTGTGAGTGCTTAGACTTAGTGTGCTTAAGAAGCGAATCTTTCTTCCGAAAAACCTGGCCACACTGCTTGCAGCTATACGTCTCCGGGACGGCTTGCGGTGAGCAGCTGGCGACATGCCGATTGAGGCTTTGTTTGAACTGGTATTCTTTATCACAATAGGCGCATGTGTAGAGTTTGACACCCTCATGGCGGCTGATGTGGGCATGATAATCCCCTTTGATTCGAAAGCCCTTTTTGCAGGTGTCACATGTGTAAGCCCAGCCTGGGTCTGCTGCATGTTTGTACGGAACGCGGATCGTATCAACTGATGCATCAAATTGATGCATCCAAAACCAAGATTTGATGCATCATTTTCACAATTTGATGCATCATTTTCACAAAAGGATGCATCATTTTCAAAAAGGATGCATCATTTTCCAAAACTGATGCATCCGATACGAAAATGATGCATCCTTTTAGAAAATGATGCATCATTTTGATGCATCACTTTCGGTTTTGTATGCATGCGAAAGATCATTCATTTCCGGTCTTTCCGTAAGAAATGCCTGAGCACGGAAAAACTTGAAATGACATTTTGACGAATATAAACAGATTGGTTAGATAAAACAAAAATAAAAAACGCTGGCGCTGGACCCGAGTACTCTTCAGACTGGCTCGCTCCCCCAGTATGAAAGTTTGTTGTCTTGTGCACGTATTTCTTAATTTTACACAATAAAAAAAATTATTAGAGTAAAATAAAACGTTCATAATAAACAATAGTAAACAAGAATTTAACAAAAAAAACTAAAAAAAAAGACCGCCCATACCGGGAATCGAACCCGGATCACTCTGGCCATAGGCGGACGTGCCTACCACCAAGCCACCAACTCTGACAATTCTATCAGTGAAATTTAAGGCTATTGGGTGCTGGCAGGCTGTTCTATGAGGCTGGCTGTTGCCGTTTGTCCTACGCCAAGTCGTTTTTGTGGTTTATTTCGCATTTAGGTCCCAGGTAACATTATGAAGTTTTAATACGATCAATCGGACCTATTATCAAGTTAGTGTATCAACTTTTGAACGAACTGCGCCCAGTAGCTTCCCAGCAATAAGCTGTTAAGTGGAGAAAGACACACACACACACACACACACACACACACACACACACACACACACACACACACACAGACTCACACACACACAGACACACGATTAAAGTCTGCTGAGCCCAAGTACTAGCGTACTCGGGGATAAACAATAGTAAACAAGAATTTAATTAAAAAAAATTTTTTTTAAATAAGATCGCCCATGCCGGGAATCGAACCCGGATCACTTTGGCCATAGGCGGACGTGCTTTCCACCAAGCCACCAACTGGCTGGCTGTTCTATTAGCCGAACAGCAGTTCTATCCCACCGCGAATTGCGCCCACCGCCAAGAGTCGTTTTTGTGGATTATTTCGCATTTAGGTCCCAGGTAACATTATGAAGTTTTAATACGATCAATCGGACCTATTATCAAGTTAGTGTATCAACTTTTGAACGAACTGCGCCCAGTAGTTTCCCAGCAATAAGCTGTTAAGTGGAGAAAGACACACACACACACAGACTCACACACACACACACAGACACACAATTAAAGTCTGCTGAGCCCAAGTAGGCCTACTAGCGTACTCGGAGATAAACGTACAACATACCATTAAATAGGGAACAAGTCAAAGTCACGGCATTATGCATTTTAAGGCATTTTTTGTTTTGTTTGTAGTTTGTTTTCTGTGCACACGAAGTTTTGACGCCCTTGACCTTCGACTCAAACTTTCGTTTTCCGACGTTCGTTTCGCTTCGTATTCCGGTTCAAATTTTGCTTTTTGCTCGTCACTTTCCGGGAAAACACGAAAATTCTGATGCATCCAAATGATGCATCAAATTGTGAAAATGATGCATCAAATTCTTGGTTTTGGATGCATCAATTTGATGCATCAGTTGATACGATCCGCGTTCCGTATGTTTGTTTACTGCATGTATATTTCGCTTGGTTTCAAAGATTGCTCCGCACTGATCGCACACATGGTCCTTCTTTTTGACTCACATGCGTAGCAAAAGTGAGTCTATGTACTCACCCGAGTCGTCCGTCCGTCCGTCCGGACGTCCGTCCGTCCGTCCGTCCGTCCGGACGTCCGTCCGGAAAACTTTAACGTTGGCTATTTCTTGGACACTATTCAGTCTATCAGTACCAAATTTGGCAAGATGGTGTATGATGACAAGGCCCCAAAAAACATACATAGCATCTTGACCTTGCTTCAAGGTCAAGGTCGCAGGGGCCATAAAGGTTGCCTAAAAAACAGCTATTTTTCCCATTTTTCCCATTTTCTCTGAAGTTTTTGAGATTGAATACCTCACCTATATATGATATATAGGGCAAAGTAAGCCCCATCTTTTGATACCAGTTTGGTTTACCTTGCTTCAAGGTCAAGGTCACAGGAGCTCTTCAAAGTTGGATTGTATACATATTTTGAAGTGACCTTGACCCTGAACTATGGAAGATAACTGTTTCAAACTTAAAAATTATGTGGGGCACATGTTATGCTTTCATCATGAGACACATTTGGTCACATATGATCAAGGTCAAGGTCACTTTGACCCTTATGAAATGTGACCAAAATAAGGTAGTGAACCACTAAAAGTGACCATATCTCATGGTAGAAAGAGCCAATAAGCACCATTGTACTTCCTATGTCTTGAATTAACAGCTTTGTGTTGCATGACCTTGGATGACCTTGACCTTGGGTCAAGGTCACATGTATTTTGGTAGGAAAAATGTGTAAAGCATGTGAGTCGTATGGGCTTTGCCCTTCTTGTTTAGTGGTGTGCTGGTGGCAAGCGCCATTGGCTCTGTACTCAGGGTCCCCACTGGTTTTTAGAAACAAAATTTCATGACTTTTCCATGACTTTCCATGAGCCTCAATAACATTTTCCATGACTTTGATCCACAGGTCGCCATTTCTGAACAGGCAAACTTTTTACGTCTTGTCACTGCCAGTTTTGACACTGGCTTGCTTTGCACTGAATTTGAGTCAGTTTCTACGCAGTGTCTCTTCGACAAGCAAGTCAAGCATTTGCTACACAGTCAGAATATCGGTAATGTTTGCTGGTCCTGTCATTTCACTAAACTGGACCAGCCACTGTTTGTATCCATCTGCACTTTCGTAAATTCCGTTTCGTAACCGTCACTGTGACTTGACGAACTGTCATTTTTTTCACCGCGATACACAGTTCATTGCGAAGATCTTCCTCGGTAATTCGTTCCAATTTCGCATACTTTTTGTTGTCAACAAACAACTCGAAAGAAAGTTTCAAACTCATCATCCACCATCTTGCTTGTCGAAGCGCTAAAGTACTTTATCGATGCAAAAACAAAAGCAGAAAACTTCGACGAAACCGACTCAAATGCAGCGCAGACGACACGACGAGATAACGGAAGGAAGTGAGCCTCGCTTTGGCTCAAGTGCCGTTAAAAATACCGTTATTCTCGTATGCAAATACGAACGAGAAGTCCGTCATACGAACAAGCCTTGTGCTGGCGACGCAAATTACGCAAATCGCTATTGGCTGGCAAAGGGGGGGGGGGGGGGGGGTGGGGTTAATGTCTGGGCAACGAAAATCGCCGCTGGCATGCTAAAGGTTAATTTTTTTCTTTCTTATTTTTGTTAAATTCCATGACTTGAATTGAAATTCCATGACATTCCAGGCCTGGAAGATTAAAAATCAAATTCAATGACTTTCCAGGTTTTCCATGACCTGTACGAACCCTGTTTACTGATTTCAACGTTGCCACTGATGTCCAGTGTACTGGCGTAGATAACTGCCTCCTCAAGAACGGAAAGATGCACAGCCATCTGAAAGTAATCTAAAAACAAGTCGCGTAAGGCGAAATTACTACATTTAGTCAAGCTGTCAAACTCACGAAATGAAACAGAAGGCAATACAGCTTCGTCAATCGCCGTGACAAGGAAAATGCTCACTTTTCACGTGCAAAACGAAGTGAAATTGACAAGCCGGTAAAGCGCGGTAGCTTCTATTGCGCGAAGCAGGAAAGTACGCTTTTCTGTATTCTTTTTAATTTGCTGAGCTTGTTTTTGTATTCAAACATAACATATCTATATGTTTTGGGAATCAGCAAACAATAGAGAATAAGATGAAATCATTCTTGGATCGAATTTAGCATTTTCAGATTTTGAATGACCAAACTTCTTTTTAAATCTTTTTAAACTTTGAAGCTGAAATGCAATCCCATAGTACGGGCTTCGTCAAAGGTTGCCTGGCTAAAGTTTTAAATCAATTTGATAAAAAAAATCGGGTGTGACAGTGCGGCCTCAACAAAAAGTCGGATATGACGTCATTAAAGACATTTATTTAAAAAAAAAATGCTGGGGATATCATACTCAGAACCCCTCATGTAAAGTTTCATGAAGATCGGTCGAGTAGGTTTCTCTGAATCGCTCTACACATACACAGACACAGACACAGACACAGACAGACACAGACAGACAGACAGACACACACACACACACACACACACACACACACACACACACACACACACACACACACATACACCACGACCCTCGTTTCGATTTCCCATTCATGTTCACACATTTAGTCAAAACTTGACTAAATGTAAAAAGGACTGATAGAGCCTGGATAATGTTTTTTCTTGATTTATCTAAATTCTGCTCATGATTATCACAGGTGAAGCAAATGGCATGATAGGAGTAAATACAAATGTACATGTTACTTAGTTCAGTCTTAGTTGCCGTGCTGCAAAGCAAGCAAAACTACATAAATCAATCTTCGTTCTTACCAAAACACCCAGAAAGCTCCGTCACCGAACACATTACTGAAAAGCGTACGAACGGAAACAATTTGATGAAAGTGGTACGAACGGACACATTTTCCCGTCAAAATCAGTACGAACGGACACAAAACTGTTTTATGCAAATTCAATTAATCTTATGGTTCACATAGGTCCAATATCACACGCATTCGTACTTTGTGCTATTTGAAGACGATTGGAATACACAGAACTTGTAGTGGGGGCCTGTTTCACTCTGATCTAACGAATGTGTATGAACGGAAACGCTTTTCGTACGAAGGGAAACATGCACTTTTGTACGAACGGAAACATGGGGTATGAACGGAATCAACATGTTTTCAAAAGACAAGTGATTGTACAAAAGCCATGGGTTTCTATAAACTTCTGTTCAAGCGAAATGTCGTAACAGGCAATGGTTTTGGTGATCATGTGCAAATCAGGGGTCAGATTCGATAACAGAGCGAGAAAAACAAGAAAATGTTAAAAAATCTGGCAATTCTACCACGTTCGGCCCGCGTGTGTAATTATGAACGGAAACATCCGGTGGATGAACGGAATCAGTTGACACACCGTGACACCAGAAAGTTATTCTTCATTGCTCATATTCAATCTGTTATTGATTACGCATCCACTCTATGGGACTCCGCAAGTGAAAATTCCTTAAAACCACTTAGCAGATTACATAAAAGAGCGCTAAAAGTAGTATTACTAAAGCACACTACCCTCACAGAGTTAGACTACATACATTTAGGGATCTTACCTCTAAAGTCAAGACTGCTTTTTAACAAAGGAATCTTTATGCATAAAATTATATCCGAAACTCTACCCCAAACCATTTGTTCAAAGTTCTCTTTGAAGAATTCACACCACCTTATGAAATTTAACACTCCTCTTCCTAGGATAGACTTATTTAAGTCTAGTCTAGTTTATTCAGGTGGCCGTCTCTGGAACGCTCTTCCGAATGCCTTACGGGAAGCTACCAGCACAGATTCTTTCAAAAACAAATATATATCCCATTTAATGAAAATAGTATATTCTTGATTGTTATGTCCTTTGGGACACAGTCACTCACTTTTGATTTATTGTTTTGTTCACGAAATTATGATGTTCTGCATAATATCCATTGTCTTGCAGAGTTGATGTACTATTGCATAGTATTCTGACTCTAATTGACTCGCAAATGTTTGCTTTGTACCTTGTCATGAACATGTATAAACTACAATGTTTCATATAATGCACTTATGTACATAAACTTATACTGTTTTACTAATTATGTAAGTATGTAGTAGTAGTTATTATAGTAGATTTAGTCCCTCTTTAGGGCGAGGGCCAGATGCAAAAAAGTATACCAATGCTTATTCTGTTACCCTCGTAAAATAAAGAATTGTCATTGTCATTGTCATTGTCTCTCTCTCACATATGCAATCAAGAAATTACGAATAATTTTTTCAGGTGCATCCAGCAAACCAGAAACCCCAGAGATCATATGTATAGACGGAAGGTCTGTTACACTGGAATGGACAGCAGCTGAGGAGAAAATCAACACTTTTGTCGTTCAGTTTCGTCTGAAAGGCGGGCCGAATTGGAAAAATGCCACAACAAAGGATCAAACGTCCACAATTGTAGTGACCAAATTCAGTGAAAATCCAAACAACTGTGAATTCCGCATCGTTGCTGAGTTAAAACGTCATTGTGGTATGCAATGTTGGAATCGTTTGCATTCGTTTGCGTAAAACTGTGTATTCTTGTAATTGTAGAAACATCTCTAGTCAATAGTCACGTCAAAGTAGACATTATTTTAGCACGTATTTTACACAATGATTTTGCCAACAAGTCACCTCATCTTACTTTATTTCCTTTGCTCTTTACTCAAGTGAATCAAATGTAAGAACCTGTCTACTTAAGTTGGTATCAAAAGAAGGTTAATAAAAACAATGCGTTATTGTTGTGTAAAAAACAAATGTTGGTCCTTTGGCAAATAGAAATGACAAGGATAAAAATCTAATAAAGGAGTGTTATGTTTCTCACACCAACAACATACTGTGGGAATCGTTGGGGAATAATGCACCTTTCAAAAGACAGATCTTCAAAGATGACACCAACACAGACAGGTGAAAGCTGTTACTGCAACAAATGCTGCCGTTGAAAAGTTAACAAGAGATGATGCACGAATCACAAACACGGAGGTATATGACACATAGAGAATTGAAACGGGCACCCGTAAATGTGATCTGGCACAAGCCTTAACGGGTACACAATCGTTGCAGACAGTGGGTGCCCGTGCTCTCTCTCGTGTACAAAAGGGGGTATATCTCAAAATGTGCATACAAATGCTGTCATACTAGAGGGTACGGGCAAAAACAATCGCGCCGACATGTTTGAACGGTATTTCTAAAGACGGGCGCTGTGGCGGGGTGGTAAGACGTCGGCCTCTTAATCGGAAGGTCGAGGGTTCGAATCCCGGCCGCGGCCGCCTTGTGGGTTAAGTGTGGAGATTTTTCCGATCTCCCAGGTCAACTTATGTGCAGACCTACTAGTGGCTCATCCCCCTTCGTGTGTACACGCAAGCATAAGACCAAGTGCGCACGAAAAAGATCTTGTAATCCATGTCAGAGTTCGTTGGGTTATAGAAACACAAAAATACCCAGCATGCTTCCTCCAAAAGCGGCGTATAACTGCCTAAATGGCGGGGTAAAAACGGTCATACACGTAAAATTCCACTCGTGCAAAAACACGAGTGTACGTGGGAGTTTCAGCCCACGAACGCAGAAGAAGAAGAAGAAGAAGAAGAAGGTATTTCTGAAGAATGTTTAAGTGTTACGCAACTTTGACAGGATCTTTCGAGAAAACGGCGTGATCAAATTAACGGTGAGCTGTGCGATAAAATGAGGTTCTAAGAACTTTCAGAATAGCCTTTGTATGTGTGGCTGTATGTGAACATGCACGTAACTGATGCATAACGTTAGAAACACGTGATTGCAACAAAACAAAAGTGAGCTGAGCTTTAAAACAGGTAGCATTACCCCTACTAATGTATATGTCTAACCCTTGAACTAAAGAAAAGCCGTGAGTTATAGTCATCCCAGACACCCAAGTGCACGAATGGGAAAACCATCATTAGGTTTTATACGCTAGGAATTTGGGCTAGTCCATGATGGTGATTAACAACATTCCCTTGCTTAGTTGACTGGATGTGTCATTTACATCGTGGCGAATGAATAGTAACGAAGTTTTGAATTTGAACCTGCTGTGCTGAAAAGGTCTTAGTCTTCTTAGTTATTATTGTATAGATCTACATTATTCAGCTTCAAAAAAAGCAGCAGATGTTAGTTTTCCACACTTGCAACAACTAAAACCACTGTAAGCATCAACCTCGATACGATTGCGCTTTTTGATATAATATATAATGATTGTGTGGGTTTTTTTTTAACTTGTGCATGAGGTTTGTTTTGGGTTTTTTTTTCACAAAGTTCCATATTGACATTGATAAGTACCCTTGTGCTCCCACCGAATAAAACACATTCACGCAGACGTGCGCATGCAGGAAGGAAGTCCTTTAAATGAATGTTAAACCCTTTCAGGCGGGCCTAACAGTTCCAGTGGACCAGAAGTTATATCAATGGAAGAAGGGTCGGTTACCCTTACGTGGACGGCCCCTGAAGAAGAGTTCAACACGTCAGTCGTTCAGTATCTACGGAAAGGTGACACAGTCTGGAAAGATGCCATTTTGGCAAAGCCGATTATTACGACAACTGTCACTGCTCTCCAGGGAAGTCCCAAAGGATATGAGTTCCGTGTCGCTGCTAAAGACGGGCCCAACACAGGCGACTTCTCTGAACCTGGTAAGGACATGCTTCTACACCTAATTTCAGCAGTTTGAATCTGTAAAGGACTGGTAAAATGTAAAAAATGTTGCTCTTCCGTCAAATCAAGAGTAGAAGGAAAAGGAAAGAAGATAATCCTCTACCGGTTGTTGTCCCTTCAACAAGTATCTCCAGTGTTAATTTTCAAAGATTTTGATTGTTTTTGCAATTGTTACAAACAAAGGTATGTATTTTGTTTCAGCTTCCCACTGTTCCATATGCGACGCAGTTTACGCGCAGGAAAAAGCAACAATGAGACTGAAAGGTTCTTTGGAAGACGCTTTGGAGAACCCAAAAGAGTTTTACAAGTACATCAACGGTTTGCTGAACAACAAAGCTGGAGCTGTGGTTATTCACGCCAAAGATCGCAATTGTCTGGAGAAGTTTGATCAAAAAGTTGATTCGAAATTGAAAGACCTGGTATCAGACGGGTCCATGTACCACTGTGTGTTTGAAAGATCCTACTTTGACCAAACGCATCTCGTGTATCGACTGAAGACTTCCTCCAGGAAAAGGCCTATGAGTACATTGGACTTTAAAACCAAGGTCTCGCACAACAAAGGCAAGGACGCCCCTTCTTATATCAATATAACAGTCTTCGTCGGCGAGCTGTGCTCCTCCAAACCACATCCGAATGCAACCTGTGCAAGGGAATACGTCTTTGAGCAAGGAAATGAAATACCAAGAAAAGTGAACGGCCTTCCAACAGACGAAGTCTTGCAGGAAAGCATGTCAATACAGGCTAAATCATTGTTGAACTGCAAGCTTTCCCAACTCGCCGAACACTGCTGGGAAAATGGAAAGTTAAAGGAATATATCACTGCATTTACCAAAATAAAAGGTGGTGGCTCGGTGTTCTTTGCAGTAAGTGAAGAAAAAAAGGAGGAGCCTGCGTGGATCAGCTTAAGTCAAGACATTGTTGATGTCACCAAAAAGGGCAAGGTCGACAAATGGCAGATATGGCAAGATAAAAAGGTGTCAAACCCTACACTGTACTACGTGGCAAAGAAGTCCAAAATAACCGAAAAAAAAACGGGCAAGTTCGTCACCGAGGGCGTACAACTCACAGAACAAGAACGACGTGACTTTCGACAGCAAATATCAGAGCGTGTAGAGAACGAACTGACGTGGGTTGGCATACAAGATCATGCCGATACTGTCAAAGTTTTCTTCCATTCAGTTCAGAAAACCACGACTGGCGACGTCTATGTCATTGAGGTCAGGATCAGTAACTATCACGGTCTCTGCTTCTATGACAAAGATGGCCCAGAGTCCTACGTATGCAGGTTTCCAGAGCCAGGGCCAATGTTCACGGCACGCACAAAGCTGGATCGTGTGCCCCTTTACGATTGGGTCCAATCCTTCATAAGAAATTTTGAAAAGCATATGGACAAACTAAACAAAATGTCGGACGATTCAAAAGTAGAAGCGTGTTCTTTCTGTCGCTTTGTGTCAGAAAAGTGTTAAAAATACATTTTGGGTAATTGAGGAGAAGACCTTTGTTTTCAGTTCAATAGCATCAAACTTCAGTTTTCAAGGTAACACAATGCTCTTTGACCTACTGGTCAGTTAGCTACCTGAATTACCTAGAAGCTACTTGTTCTGTCAATCAGTTCTTTATTTGCATTAACCGAGAGGATGGGGTCAACCGCCCAATTTCGGTGGTCTCGCCGTCTAAAAACCGATCACGGGGACTCAGAGAACTTTCTCATTATACGTCATGAACCTTTGCTGTTTAGCTCAAGAGCATTGGACACTGAACTGTTCCTCCAATGACTTCATTAGCAGTACATTGTCTGTTGTCATAAACGTAACTTTTCTCGTGGTGGACCGGATTTACACGATTTGGTTTTTTGAATATTGAAATGTGTACTTCACATAATGTCATCCACTCTAAACAGAAGTGTTCTACTTTTGAACACATTTCTGTAACAAGTTTTGAACACTTTGTGAAATAGTACGTAGTTCTACGAGCATTAGAGGCACACATAAGAATCACAAGTTCACAAGTGTTTATTTGAACACTAGTAAATACTATATAATTATGTGTGCTCCTTTTGCCAGTAGAACAATGTACAATGTCACTAAATATTCAAAATGTGTTACAGAAATATGTTCAAACGTTAAACACTCCTGTTTAGAATGTATGGTTCATGCCGCATTAGTTTCACAGATATATACACGTGTGTCGTACTGACCCAGGTAGAACAGTTTAAAGTTACTGAACTTCTCACTTCCAGGTGCATGGAGCCCCTAGCGATTTTAGTCATGTCTCAGGCATGTGTAAATTTGGAGAAAAAATAGAAAACTCCTTTTTTTAACGTATTGATATTCATCATTGTAAAGGGGAGACAGCGTGACACACGATCAGTTTTGATTCATGTTCCGCACGTTAACTAACTGCGTCCAAATCCTACATGAAATACTGCTGGTCTACAGGAAGGACAGCGAATTCTTTCTATCAGTTTACGACAAGACATTGTATTTGATTACGTAAGGAAATCGCAAATCAGGCTATTTCATCCCATTTTTACATACCGCACAAACTTCAGCCCCAGAACGTGATCACTGGAAATGTTGATTAATCATAGCTCAAACTGGACTACCACTCCCTTGCGTTGTAACCCACAATCTCTCAGTGACTGCACATACTGACCATAAGGGTGCTGTCTCATGTTTTTTGAAGGTCAGGGTTAAAGTGCTAGTACTTGACCCATTTCATGGAAGCTATCGAATATGCAGCTACAGAAAACAAGAACGTGTGACTCTTGTGTGTGTGTGTGTGTGTGTGTGGGTGGGTGTGTGTAGGTGTGTGTGTGTGTAGGTGTGTGTGTGTGTGTGCGTGTGTGAATCTGTTCTTTTTAATATAGAATGTTCCATTATTGTTTGGCTCTCAGTAAGGAGTACACCTTGCATTGTGGAAATAATTAGTTGGGTATCTTCATTCGTGAGGTAAATACATAAAGCCTTCTCTTAATTTGTTGTCAGGATTTGTTTCACATTTTAATGGCTGTCGCGGGATACGACAAAATCGGCCAGCTAGTCAAGTCAAGTTTCTTTCCGTTTAAGGGCTAAGAGTTTTTGAATTTTTCTGTCTGGATAGACAAGAGGTGCAATTTTGGTTTTACCAAGTTTATATGCCAAGATCACAATCTTAATACAGAACTGTCATTCAACCTTCGCCGGTCGTCGTGGGTCCGTGTGGACCCAGAAGGGTGTTTAATTGCAAATATCTCTTAAACCAGTTGGAATTTTTTAATGAGCTTTTAAGAATGCCTCAGACACCTAAAAAGCTCTTATGTCCTAAAAGATCATTAAATTTCAGCGAGAAGTAATTAAAACAAAACAAAGGTCAAATTTAGACCCATGTTTGTCAAACTGAAGGAACTTACATAAAAACTAGGGAGAGAAGTCACAAACCTTCAGGTATTGGCTCTAAACATCATTTTCTACGATCTGTTTAATTTTGGAGTTAATAAGCAAGTCGCGTGGAGCGAAATTAATACATAACAATGTGGGTCCACACGGCCCCACGACGTCCACAGAAGGGTATTCACGTTTTTCTTTTTGTTGGCTCACGTAAGTGTAGCCTATGCGATCGTAACTTTGTCTGTCTGTGCGTGCGTGTGTGTGTGCGTGTGTTTGTGCGTGTGTATGTCTGTGGTAGAAACTCTAACATTTGAAGACGTCACATTACATTGACGTCACATTATGACGTAAGAGGGTTAGACGTCACGCGAAGGAAGTACTGAAAGTCTCGGTCATTATTATTTTGAGCGGGCCGAAACTAGTGTACATGCAGACAGACAGATCTAGATCTAGTGTCTCGCTTTCTTGCACAGTTTCACCTATTCTCTTTCTCTCTCTGTGTGTGTGTGTGTGTGTGTGTGTGTGTGTATGTGTGTGTGTGTGTGTGTGTGTGTATGTGTGTGTATGTGTGACGGAGTGATTGAGTTTGTGTTACTGTTTGTCGATTTCTTACGTGAGCCTTGATGGCTTCGCCTCTTGTTTGAGAAGCTTTTGTCCGCAATTACTTCTCGCGGAAATTTAACCACGGCGTCTACGGAAGGGGATGCACGTTTTTGCTTCTTTGGAAAGCATGGGTCTATGGAAGGGTATGCATATTATTCCTTCTTTGAGAAGCATGGGTCCGCACGGCCCCACGATATCTTCCGTGTGTAGTTGATAACTCGGTCGGGCGAAGGTTGATACATGCAACCTTCTCTGTGGACCGTTACAGGGCCTCTCTGTAATTTGATACATTCTTCCTTTGAGTCTGAATAAGTCTTCTCCATTCATTACCATAGCGTTGTGACATTTCAATAGGGCACACCTGCATCCCAGCAGGATCAGTAGTTTTATCATTTTAACAAGTCAGTAAGAGTGGGAAAGATATTCAGTGAAGCGACAGCCTGTATATGCATGACTCGTCCCACCAAAGTCAGGACTTTTATTGTACTCTAAATTATTATCATGCGCTCTCCCGCATCCGTTGCGAAGATGACCAACAGTGGTCCCTGCAACGTAAACGATCCAGATCCAGATTCAGATCAAGTTAAGGACGGCGTCAATCTGTCTGATGACTTAAATGTGCACAGAGCCATGACAACACTGTATTCATTGCACGTAATGTGATCCTTCTTGTAAAGGCAGGTTTAATGTAGGTGACTTTGAGAACGTGTGCGTGGAGTGAATTACAATGGGACCTCCCTTTAAGACTCACCCCCCCCCCCCCCCCTCCAAAACCCCACTTCAAGACCTACATTTTTCAGATGTTCTGTTCATAACCTCTTTAAATTTACCTTCATTTTAAAAATTCCTCCCTTTTTGAGACCAAACTTGTGTTAGCCATTAGGAGGTCTTAAAAGGGGGGTTCCACTGTATCAGGGACTTGTGTGTGTGATTGCTCTGTATAAAATGTGTTATGCTGTTGTTGTAAAGCGCTTTGAGCAGAGTTTAACTCTGGATATACGCACTTTAGGAATATTATGTATTATTTTATTTTTATTATGCATGTTTGTACAAAACAGTGTGTGTTGGGAGGGAGAGATATGTGTCTAAGTTGTAGAATAAAACAACGTTGCACCTTATTTTTCAGCAATTGTTATACACACCATCAAGTCCGATATAAAACAATTAATAAATATTCGCACACTGGCAGTGCATGGATGGAGCTTAGTCCAGACTTAATGTTTACACACACACACACACACACACACACACACATATATATATGTGACCGCTTTTCCTGTTTAACCTTTTCAAAATTAGATCTAACTTGTTCGCGTATCCATTTTTGGATCTGCAGGCTGGTACAGAGTGACCTCCCTTTAGGCTTTTTCAAATTTCCCATGTTTTAACCTAATTTCTTGGTTAAAACTTGTCTAAATTTCTAAATTCTTTCTTAATAAATATCAATTCTACACTTTGGCCTTAAATCAAAGTGTTTCCCTTCACAGATATCCTCTTGGGGTTGTCAGATGAGGGTAGTCTCCCATGCCAACAGAAGCTACCATTCAGAGAATGGTTTGCTTCTTAGTTGGATACCATGGGTTGACAACTCTCGCCATCAGTTCCACCTGACCACTGATGAGACACAATAGTGTCGAAACACGTGTCTGGTCTAGGTTCAAATATTATGTTCTTCCTCAGGATTAGATTGCCTTGCGATACGTCCCCCACAAAAGGACTTTGCTCTGTAAATCTCGGTCCCCCTTGAGGAGGGTCAGATGCTCCCAATAGGCTGTCTGTGAAGGAATACTTATTTCTCTCTATCTCTGCTAAGAGATTTTAACAAATCTCGGAAGAAAGTCTCTGCTGACTTTCAATTGTTTCTTTCACAATTTCTGTTTTATATATATATATATATGGGTGCGTCTCAGAAACTGATCCTTTTGTGTGTGCCATAATCAAATTAGCCCACAATTGAAACATACTGAATTTTAAATCATGATATTGGTATTTTTGAGAAGTAAAATGAATAAAGAAATAGTACAAACAAAACTGAGTATTTTGCATGATTATTATGAAGGTTGTTTTGCGAAAGAAATGATTAAATGCGTGAAAAATGGAGGTCTGATCTGTGACATGAACCATCAACTAGTTTTGCACCTCACTACAAGAATCGTTTAGAATGTCCAAGGACTGCTATTCTTGTTATGTGTGTTTGGTTTAAGTGTACTTGACAGTTGAAATGTTATTTTGTCCACAGAATTGTTTTTTTAAACGAAATTAATCGCTTGAAAGTTTGCCATCACTGTCGTAACATAGGTTTCCGCACGCGTGCAACAGCAACAAGTCCTAAATTTGAACTTTAGAATTTGCATATTCATCTTCAACACGATCTAGACATGAAAGGGCATAGAACATCGCTAAGCTAAATGTTATTTAAGTATTATTTTATCAAAATTGCATCGGCAAACTAAGTTGAAAGTTGCGCAATATGACATGCTTCTTCAAAATTCAGTTACGATGGTGAACGGTTTTGCAAATAATGTTCAGAGTTTTGAAGAAAGATCAGAACTATTTTGCGCGTAGTGACTTAGAGGTGCGGGTGACTACGCATGCGCAGTTACAGAGAGAAATAGTTCAGCTTCCAGCAGCGAAGAAAGATTTCGAGAATGTTTCCGAAGTCTGTGATTTTGTTACGACAGTGATCAACACCCCAGGTTCTTGAGAAAAGGTGAGTTTTTGCTGCTATGATATTCTATGAAGTGAACAATTAGGCTAAACATTTGTTAATAATAGTTTTTCTTTCGATTTCACCTAGTCAAAACTTGACTAAATGTTTTAACATAGAGGGGGAATCGAAACGAGGGTCGTGGTGTATGTGTGTGTGTGTGTCTGTCTGTCTGTGCGTGTGTGTGTGTAGAGCGATTCAGACTAAACTACTTGACCGATCTTTATGAAATTTGACATGAGAGTTCCTGGGTATGATATCCCCGGACGTTTTTTTCTTTTTTTCGACAAATACTTTTGATGACGTCATATCCGGCTTTTTGTAAAAGTTGAGGCGGCACTGTCACACCCTCATTTTTCAATTAAATTGATTGAAATTTTTGTAAAGCAATCTTCGACGAAGGCCGGACTTCGGTATTGCATTTCAGCTTGGTGGCTTAAAAATTAATTAATGACTTTGGCCATTAAAAATCTGAAAATTGTAATAATTTTTTTTTTTTTATATAAAACGATCCACATTTACGTTCATCTTATTTTACATCATTTCCTGATTCCAAAAACATATAAATATGTTATATTTGGATTAAAAACAAGCTCTGAAAATTAAAAATATAAAAAATTATGATCAAAATTAAATTTCCGAAATCCATTTAAAGGAACGGTAAGTGTCAATGTTTTCTTTAATTGTAAAAGTTGTATGTTCAATGGAATGGTAAGTCTGAACAAAATAATTACTTTATTTTGTTTTTAGCCAGTGAATGTGGATGCATCAAAATCTTGATAGACATCAAACAAATTCATGTTAGTGAAACTAGTACACATATTGCATCAATCTTTGGTTGAAATCGCTGGTACTTGCATGTTTCAGGTGCAAGAGATTCGACCTGATGAACTGGTGGTACCGTTCCTTCGAAGGAAACCGGAGGGGAACTACTATTGCTTTCCAGGGATCGATGATATTTCCTTAGTCCCTGCATCTGATGCAACCATGATTCGTGACCCCAACTTCAATGCCAGGGGGCATTATTTCTTTTAAAATAAATTAATTAACTGCAAGTGGCAACTGTTCTATATGTAACCAATGCCTTTGGTTTATTGTCTTAACAATTGAATGAACCACTTTTGAACATTTGCATTCTTCATGTCAAACCTTATAATACATGTCTGGTTGTTCGTTTCCGAGTTACGTCGGTGATGAACTTTTCATTAATGTTTCTCTTTTTTGGGGCAAAGTTTTCTTGATTTTGTCCAGCTTTTTTTCTTTCTGTTCCTGTTTTAGTGTTTGGCATTTTACCTAAGAAGAATCTGGTTGCAAAATCAGCTTCATTTAGTAAAGTTTGTGGGAAAAAGCATAACCGTTTCTTTGTTACAAAAGTGATGTTTCCATGTTACATCGGTGACCATTTTGCATTCTTTTGGGATAACTTTCTAACATTTTGTCTTAGAGCAACAAATCTTTGTATATATGCTATTGTGAAGGTTAAATGTCAATAAGACTGAATGAATGCCATGTATCAACATGTTCTGATCAGGATATCATTAATTAATTTTCATTTTTGTATTGAAATTTTGACGAATGCATGGAACATTGAAAAAAACATTATTTTGTTGTTTGCATGTAGTCATTTCATATTGAACTCTATAATGGCTTGTGATTCAACAATAATAACTGAATAAAAGTCGTTTTCAGCCTTATAAATGCAGTTTTTTTGTCTTTTATTTTTTCCATGTTACACGGGTGATTTTGCACACATGGTCCAAATAATGCTCAACATATGGCAAACTAAAGGCAATGTTATATTTTTTCTTGTTTAAACTGAAAAGGTACACCCTGAGAAGTGTGTAAATAGTATTATCAAAGTTTTCTGGGAAGATTTTACTTTTGGTGATAATGTCACAAACAGAGGACGAGATTCTGAGACGCACCCATATACCCATACACTAATGCACACTGCACTGTACAAACATACAAACACATACGCGCAAACACACACACACACACTCACTCACACACACATACTAATGCACACTGCACGTGTACAAACATACAAACACATACGCGCAAACACACACACACAGATTTGCAGAGAGGAGAGCAACAAGGAACATAAAACTGAGTGTTTTGCTGTGTGCGAGCATTATTTTGACACCTGCATGCTTGAATATTGTTCTGATCTTTGTTCCACGACTCTGCTGCCTTACCGTAAAGACGTGTGTGTGTGTGTGTGTGTGTTTTCGGTAGGTGTACTTGTGTGGATGTAGAAGTGTATTGATGGGTCACGACCAAACTACGCGACATCGACTTACATGTAAAACTGCTTCGTGTGCTGGGTGCTTGAAACGTTATTTTTTAGTAAGTGTTGTTTTTGTTGTTGCTTTCCTCGTCATTTGTTTCATGTTGTATACACTCAGGACTATTTCATCTCCGTTCATTTTGTCAACTTTTTTTCCGACAACCGCGTCAGCGATTTTGACAGGACCATGTCAAAATTGTGTCATGTTCATTCATTTTGTTTTCCTACTTTGTATAAAAACGTTTATGACCTCTTTGTTTACCTGCTTTTCGCAATAGCTTTCCCCTGTTTTTCGCTCCTTAACCACTGTTATTCCCTTTTAGAGAGAGAGAGACCCGTTCACTGATGCTTGTCCCATGCCTAGCTACCGATGCCCAGCCCTGGTTCTTCTTCTTCAAAGAAGTTGTAACCTAAATTTTGAATGCCTTTAGACATCGTTAATTTCAGATCCAGGGTTGGTTGTTTTTACGCAATATCGGCCAGGTGCTCGCAAAAATTGTTTTTTCTTGATTTTGACACCGTCCTGGTATATATGTTTTTAGTTTTTCACGGACAAAATGGTTTTCGAACAGCTCTCTTCATCTTTTTCCATGCACATTTCTTGTGTGTGTACTACGAGAAAAATATTGAATGTTTCAACTCCACACCCTTAAACCCCATACCCGACTCAAAATCGCAACCTTCCTATTTTAGTCAACCAATTGGAAGTAAGCGTTACGGGCATATGCTTTGGAACATTATATTCGTGCATAGTTTTGTGACACATGTTTTTGTCATTTTGCTGATGGTTTTATTGTCAGGAGATGTCCACCCAAACCCAGGCCCGCCTGGTAGAGAGCATGTTAAAGATACCTCTATTTTGCATATAAATGTACGTAGTTTGCGAAACAAGATTGATATTTTACAATGTGAAGTTAAAGAGCACGATATTGTGACTTTGTCAGAAACTTGGTTGTGTGACTCGATATCAAACGACAGTTTATGCCTCAAAGGATTTCATCCCCCAGTGCGTCTTGATAGGCCAGATGGATATGGAGGGGTAGCTGTTTACGTGAAAAACGATTTTATTTGCAAACCAAGGCCTGATTTGTTAATTCCAGGCCTTGAAGCAGTCTGGGTAGAAACTAAATTATTGCAAGAAACTGTGCTGGTTGGTTCATTTTACCGACCACCAGACTCTCGGATTGATTATTGGCACTTGGTTGACGAATCTGTAAAGCAAGTAATGAGAACACCACATAAATTTCTAATTCTTGGAGACTTTAACGAAGATTTTTTGAATAATCCATCTCCCCACTTTCTTAATTTAATACAAAAAAACAATCTGCACCAGCTCGTTACTGAACCCACACGTATTACAGAAGCTAAATCCTCATGCATCGATCTGATCCTGACCACGAGTATAAACTTAATCAGTGAAGTTGTAGTGTTACCCCCCATTTGTAGTGACCATTCTGTGCCATGTGTAAAATCAACGTCACAGAGATTAAAAAAAAAGGTCAGTTCAAAAGGCTATATATAATTATGCCAAGTTAGATGTTGATACATTTTTGCTTGAATTGAACAAAATTGATCTTTTGAACACAGTTTTAAATGCGTCCATTGACGAAGCTGCTGCCTTGTTTTCTGAACATTTATTCCGTGTTGCAAAAACATGTATGCCTGTTAAGATAATAACAGTACGTGAAGATGATGCCCCATGGATGACTAAAAATATTTTACAATTACGAAACGCAAAGAAATTGTATACATCAAGTTGCTAAGCGCTTAAATACACCTGAGCAGTGGGCATTATTCCGCCTGACTAGAAATCAGTATACAGATGAAATTCGTAAAAGAAAAAGAGATTATTTTCTAGAACTTGATGAGAGGATAAATTGTAAACAGAACTTCGGAAGCAAAAATTGGTGGCAACTTGTTAATTCCTTTTTAAAGAAAAAAGGTGTTGCATGTAACGAAATTCCACCGCTAGAAGATAATGGAAAAATTATTGATAACATTTGTGAAAAAACGATTTTGTTTAATAATTATTTTGAAAGCCAGTCTAAAGTTGAAAATCCAGACGATCCCCTGCCCGAGGCAAATTGGTGTAATACATCTTTATCGACTTTTGAATTAACAGAAGCTGAAGTTGTCCAAGTGTTAAGGAATTTAAATTTATCCAAGGCCGTGGGCCCTGACGGAATACATAATAAATTGCTTGTAGATGGATTACCTGTTATCATTTCGCCGCTTACAGAGTAATATCAAATGGAGACAGGGATATTACTCTTCATACACAAAGGGAAGCCACTGAGTTGTGTCGCCATTTTTTCCTGGCAGGCTGGGAATTCGAACACATCGAACAGGGAACGCAGAAGAAGAAGAAGAAGAAGAAGAAGAAGAAGAAGAACACCTCGAACATTCGAATGACGTAAATAGAACAAACGTCACATTTTTCAGGCAGCAGAAGTGTGGTGACGCGGCCCAGAACAAATGACGTCAGAAAATGACGACACCGCCAGAAATAAAAACAATGCGACACGCCTACCAACCACGATGTCAAAAACACGTGGGCATCTAATGAAATCGGTACAAAGCCGTTCTCTTTGCCAGTGACATCGTAATAATCACGAAAGCTAACATTGAATCTCCGGTAGCAGGTAAGAGAGTGTCTCCCAACCCGTGATGCTCACAGCATGATTGCATCAGAATACCACATGTTAAAACCGGTGTTTGAACTAGAATAACAGCCAGTAGTATTAAGAACAAGTGTCTTGTGTATGCAGCCCTCTTTCTACTGTACGCTGGCAGCAGATAATACAATAATTGAAGTCCTTCGAGACATAAGGGGCCCATAAGGCGAAAAATTGCTTTAATTCCACCCTCAAAAAGTCCCAGCCTTCAAACCGTAACAAATAACAGTACGCACTATTAAGCAAAATTATAAACCAAGCCTTGATTATTAATTTTTATTATTACACTTGTATCGAACAAGTGACCTCCACCTTTTGATTGGCGTTTTTATTACATGTGAATCGGACTTGTGGCCTTTCAAAGTTGCGGTGACCTTTGACTTTCAACAGAGGTCATATGTAACAGTGGTTTTTAAAAACATAATTTAGTTGGCTCATATATCTGAGACAAATGATCGGACAACAGCCCTTTACATTATCGTGACACATATTTTTCTGAGGCACACTGGACAGTAGTAGTGCAAAGGGTGGGGTTAATCAAGGGAGTGAAACCCCCCCCCCCCCCCCCCCCCCCCCCCCCCTAAAAACACCACCAAACTGTCGTTTTTTTTGTTTTTTTTTAATGCCGTTTTGATCGCTCTTGCGTTTACAACCCATCTCATCAAATCGTAATTTATTTCCAGGCTACCAGCAATAAAATACCTCAACATGAGGAACAAATTTAAAATAAACTCTGGCAAAAGACGTGACGTCACAAAGTTTGAGTATGCACAACATTTTCGTTTACCAGTGCACTGTACTTCGTTACCTGCCCATTGCTGCTTTGGGTGATATTTTTTAAATGACTATTCCTATGCAGATGTTTGTGTAATTGGCCGTTTTCAAAACATACCCATTTTTCGATTTTTCGGTCCAAAATTCAAAACGGGCACTGTCTTCCGAGACTCATAGCTCCGAAACGAACCCACTACCCTATTTTTTTTATGCTGAATGCATAGCAGACAGATCGAACTTAAAAAATAACCAACTTTTGGGAGAAAACAAATTATATTTAACGGGTCCAGTGAACTACCTTAACAGATCCTTGTCCGAGGGTGTCTTTCCAGTTGTCTGGAAAACTGCTCACATTACGCCCATTTTTAAGAAAGGCGATAGGAGTGCTTGTTCCAACTACCGTCCAATCTCTTTGCTGAGTTGTATTGGGAAGGTGCTTGAAAAATGTATACAAATCCGTGTGTTTGGTTATTTGAAAACATATGATTTGATTACACACTGCCAATCTGGTTTTATTGCTGGTGATTCGACTGTTTATCAACTATTGAGTATATATGATGATTTTTGTGTTGCACTTGATAAAAACATTATGTCACAGGCAATATTTTTTGATGTATCAAAAGCTTTTGATAAAGTCTGGCATCGCGGTCTGCTCCACAAGCTTGAGGCGATAGGTATAAGAGGTCCCTTGCTTGTTTGGTTTGAACATTACTTGAGCGATCGCAGGCAAGCAGTTACTGTAGTACTGAAAGGAACCAAATCAAGTTATGCTACCCCTTCTGCTGGTGTCCCTCAGGGTTCTGTCTTAGGACCTCTTTTATTTCTCATTTATATTAACGATATTGGTGTTGGTCTTGAATCAGTGTTGAAACTCTTTGCAGACGATACGAGTATGTATTTAAGTTTAGATAACGATGATGTACGAGCAGAGATTTTGAATTCTGATTTGGATAAAATTCGCACATGGGCTTCTAAATGGAAAGTCACTTTTAATTGTCAAAAGACAGAATTGTTGGATATTTGTAGGCAACAAAATGTTTTACTTCCACTATTGTATTTCGAAGATGCACACTTAGTTGATGTTGAAAATCACAAGCACCTTGGCGTCATTCTACAAGGTAATTGTAAATGGGATTCCCACATAAAAAGTCTGATTGCTAAATGTAGAAAGTCAATTGCGTGTTTTGGTTTATTCAAGCATCGTTTAAACAGAAAATCACTTGAAGTTATATATACATCCTTTATGTTACCATTGTTTGATTATGCGGACGTTATCTGGGATAACTGTACACAGTGTTTGGCAGACGAGTTGGAGACATTGCATCTCGATGCAATCCGAATCATTGTAGGTGCAGTACGTGGCACAAGCCACCAAAAACTGTATAACGAATCGGGTTTTGTGCCCCTGAAAGAAAGGCGACGTCGTCATAAACTTTTGCTGTATTATAAAATTGTAAATCGTTTAACCCCAGAATATTTATATTCCAAACTGCCGGCGGCCTGGTTTCCGATGTAAATCCTTACCACAGACGACGCCCTCTTGAACGTAAGTTTCCATTGTGCAGAAGTGAGTTATATAAATCTTCATTTTTTCCTTCAACGACAGCTTTGTGGAATAATCTTCCAGAAAATATACAACAAACGCAGTCATTTGGTGAATTTAAAAGGTATTTGACCGATGGAGATGTTGTTGTTCCACAGTATTATTATTTAGGCAACCGCCAGGGACAGGTACTTCACAGCAGGTTGAGATTAAACATGAGCGATTTGCAACAAGACTTAGTTAACCGACACCTCTCTGATAATTTAGAATGTACGTGTGGAGCATGCCCGGAAGATTCTGAACATTTCTTGTTACACTGTCCAAAATTTAAAGAACATAGAACCATTTTATTCAATAGTCTGCCAACACACGTTCTAGACTGCAAAACACTCTTGTTTGGAAATACTGATTTAACTATATCTTTGAACACGAAAATATTCTCTGTTGTACAAGACTATGTTATGTTAACTAATCGCTTCGGCTGATATTATATTAACTGTGCAATTGATGTAGCCAGGCATTCTCTCTCTCCCTCTCTCTCTCTCCCTCTCTCGGGTGCGTGATACACGTTCCCGTGTACTGCAGCGGCGTGCAGTAGCTCTGACAAATTAGTCAAATTGGTGAAGTACCACGTCATTTCATGAGTCAAATTTTGGTGACGAACTGTGTGAGTGACCATGCCAGCCGTTCCACTGAACTTTAGGGCAAAATGTGGCTGTTTTGTGGCAACATTCATCGCCTTCATGCATCGTCGGGCCATGAACAAGGTCAAGATACGGACATTGAAACTCCATTCTCTGTGTGCCGGTGTAATGGTGGGTTTGCTCCTGGCGCAGATTTTCTACTGCAATCTCCTACAACTGTGTGGCGACGTTGAACTGAACCCTGGCCCTCCCAAGCCGATACCACAGGACCAGATGCGCCAGACAAGGCTGACGAGTAAGAGTGGTGAGTCTGGCGGCGGGCGGAGAGAGAGTATGGACAAAAGTAACAGCGAACCTACCTTGAAAGATGTGATGGACAGACTGGCGTCAATGGATTCGAACTTTGACAAAAAACTGGCCACTATGGATACTAACCTGGAGAGAAAGCTGGACAGCCTAAAACAAGAGATGAACGCGGCCTACACTGAAACAAGAGAAGAAGTGCATGAGTTGAGAGAGGAAGTAGGGCACCTGAGAAAAGAAAATGAAAATCTCAAGTCTAGACTCGACGACATTGAAATGAAGGCTGACGATCTTGAGTGTCGTTCCAGGCGGAACAACCTCGTCTTCTATGGACTTACACGACCTGAAAACGAAACACCCCAACAATGTGAAGACGCCGTGCGGGATCTGTTGGCAGATCCCTTGGGACTTCCTAACCCTATTGAGTTCGACCGTGTGCACAGAACCAGCAACAAGCGTGACGCTCCAGTGGTAGCCCGCTGCGTGTTCTACAAAGACCGTGTCAACATCCTGAAGAAGGCCAGAGAAAAGCTGAAGGGCTCTGACGTTTTCGTGGCCGAAGACTTCTCTGCACGTGTGCGTGACATTCGAAAGAAACTGAACCAACATCGCCGTGCTGCCAAGGATAGTGGTAAACGTGCTACCATGGTCTATGACCACCTTCTGATCGACGGTAAGAAGTACGTGCTCGATGGTGAGGACTCTATCAAAGAAGTGGCCAACGCGCATGCTATTAAAAGATAGAGATGTGGCCGGCCCCTGTTTACATCGGACAGTATTTTGACTAGGGGAGCAAAATGTAAACGTACACCGGGTGGGACTGTGGACATTGTTTACGACGAAGCGTGTAGTGACATGGGTAACGTGATTTCGGCACGTGCCGTATTCCAGTGTGTCGAAAATAGGCCTATGCCTACCTGTAACCGTGACGTGAACTGTGAGCGTTCAGAGACAGTGCGCAGTGTGGGGTCATGTAGTGCACTTGGCGACGTAGCAGACAGCACACAGCATTCTCCCTCCTCCCCTCCCCCCTCCCCTAGCGATTTGGGTGCGTCCGATGTGTACAGAAAAGACACACTTGATGAGAGTGACGATTCTTCTGATTGTCTTGCTTCTGATGTAAATAAAAAAGAAAATAACTTTACTTTTCTTCATTGGAATGTTGGCGGTTTGTTGCCAAAATTAAAAGATTACAATTTTGTACAGTACGTTTCTTCTTTTGATATAATTTGTTTAGTTGAAACATTTGTAAAACAATTCAACTCTTCTTTGTTTTCTTCTCATACTGCTTTTGTCAAACCGTCCTCGGATTTGGGCAGACAAGGGAGAGAATCTGGCGGTGTTATTTGTTTGATTCGCTCGACCCTCTTGCAGTATGTGCGTGCAGTGGAGGAGGATGATAGTGGTGGAGGGAATTTTTTGTCATTCGTTCTTGATAAACACTTTTTCGGTTTTTCAACTGATGTTTTGTTTGTTTGTGCTTATGTTCCACCTGAAAATTCTCGGTTCTACTCTGTGTTTGGTATTGATAATGGCATAAACTTATTAGAAGATTACTTGGTTGACTGTTTGTGTAAAGTTGGTGAGTTACCTGTTCTTCTATGCGGTGACTTAAATGGTAGAACAGCAAAAGTGTTCCCGGACTGTTTTGATGAAGATGTGATTTTTGATTGTTCTATGAAATCTGGTGTTGGATCATTTGTAAGAAATTCGCAAGATGGAGTTATGAATCAATATGGGAAGTGTCTTTTGAACATGTGCAGTGCACTTGGATTATGCATTATGAATGGTGTATGTAATGGCGACCTTCAGGGTTGTTACACATTCATCTCTGAATTTGGAAACAGTGTGAATGACTACTTCCTTGCTTCCTATGATTTGTTTGATTCCATTGTTAAATCTTGTAGCCTTTATGTCTCTGACAATATTGATTCACAACACATGCCACTTGAATTAACTATCACTCAACAAAACAACCTTTATTCACATGCTACAAAGGTTAAGAAAAAAGAAGTTTTGCAAAAATTTGTTTGGAACTCTGATCATGAACATCAGTACAAAGATGCAATTAATTCTGATGTGTTTCGGCAACAGTTACGACTGGCAAGCGAAATGATTGATATTAATGTAAATGATGCTTTGACTTTGTTTATAAATTCAGTTAAAGATTGTGCAACTTGTATGAAGAAAACTATTATCTTGTCAGATGAACCACGTAAATTCAAATGGTTTGATCATGAATGTGTGCTTGAAAGAAGACGTGTCAGAAAGTTGCTGAGAAAATGTAGGAATTCATTAGAAGATGTGGATAGGGATGAGTATTGTAAAGCCAGGCGTGAATATAAAAACTTATTGCATAGAAAAAAGAAACAGTACAATGACAGTTTGTATACAGAACTTGTAGGTGCTGTAAGTGATCAGAGAGAATTTTGGAGGAAAATTAAAAATGTTTCTTGTAAAAAGGTCCAGCAGCAAAACAATATTTCTGTTGATGATTGGTACCTGCACTTTCATAACATTTTAGAAAAAGATGAGATTGAAGATGATGAGCATGCTGATGTTAATGACGTGAATAATGAATATGAAGAAATGCTGGATAGACCCATTACCAAAGAAGAAGTGTTGATTGCTATCAGAAAACTGAAATCGGGTAAAGCTGCAGGACCTGATGGTTTAATTGGGGAATTTTTTAAAGCAGCTAGCGAAGATGTGGTGTTGTTTTTAGTGAAACTGTTTAACGCTTTGTTTGATGAGGGAATCTATCCACAGAACTGGTGCGATTCAGTTATTGTACCGTTATTTAAGAAAGGAGATAGAAATGATACTAACAACTATAGGGGAATTTCATTGTGTGATATATGTAGTAAATTGTATGGTACTGTTGTTAATAATAGACTTAAAGAGTGGACTGAATTACATAATATTACAGGTGAATGTCAGGCTGGTTTCAAACAAAATTATTCTACTGTTGACCACATCTTCACTCTGCTTGCTGCTGTACAGAAACAATTTTCTAATAATCGCAAACTTTATGTAGCTTTCATTGATTTTGAGAAATGTTTTGACAGTATCTCACGCAGACTGCTCTGGCCAATTTTGATTAAAAATGGTATAAAGGGAAAGTTGTATAGATGTATTAAAAGTATGTATGCAGTGGTCAAGGCTAAAATACGATGTGGTGCTCAACTAACAGATTTCATTAATTGTACAAAAGGTGTGAAGCAAGGAGACGTGTGCAGTCCAATTCTATTCGCTCTATTTATAAATGAGCTGGCATTGGAAATCATTGATAATGGTAGGCATGGTATTACTTTAAACCCTGACATTGTTGAATTGTTCATTCTACTGTTTGCCGATGATATTACTTTGCTGTCTGAAACTGTTGTTGGTCTGCAGTCACAACTACATAGTCTATATTCTGCTTCACAGCGCCTTGAGCTTAAAGTAAACATGGGGAAAAGTAACATCGTGGTTTTTCGTAAAGGTGGATATCTAGCTGCTCGTGAAGTTTGGTATTTTGGTGGGCAAAGAATGGAGGTAGTAAATGCATACAAGTATTTAGGTATTTATTTTTCTACCAAATTAAGCTTTAATTTTGCTTGTCAAGATCTAGTTGCCAGAGCAAAACGTGCAGTACTGTGTATTATGAGTAATTTGTATAAATTCGATAGATTGTCTTTGGATGTTTTTATCAAGCTTTTTGACTCACAAGTTCAACCTATTGTTCAGTATGGTGCTGAGGTATGGGGTCTGATGCAGGCAGCAACAGTAGAAAAGGTGCATTTGTTTGCTTTAAAACGTTTTTTAGGTGTTGACAGGCGTACTCCTAATGATCTTGTATATGGTGAATTTGGACGTTATCCCATTTACTTAAATTCATATGTACGTTGCATAAGATACTGGCTGAAACTGACAAGAATGGATGACAGTAGATTACCTCGTAAAGCATATAAGATGTTGTTTACTCTAGATAGCAGAGGTAAATCTACTTGGGCATCACAGGTACGGTTGTGCCTGTGTCGATATGGTTTTCAGTATGTATGGATTAACCAAGGTGTAGCCTGTATTAATTCGTTTTTGGCATGTTTTAAGCAACGCATTATTGACTGCCGGTGGCAAGAGTGGGATAACCATATTCAGACTAGCGACCGGTTTGCATTGTACCGTACCTTTAAGACAACAAATCTAGTAGAAACATACTTGTCAATTCCAGTAAACAGACACATTTTAAATGTTTTGGTTAAATTTAGATTGGGTATTTCCAGACTTGCTTTACATACAGAAAGGTATAAAGCTGTAAGTGAAAATAATTTGGTCTGTCGTTTGTGTCAATCTAGTACTGAAGATGAATTGCATTTTGTTTTATGCTGCCCTGCACTGGAAAATCTAAGACGTCAATTTATTCCAGCAAAATTTTGTAGATGTCCTTCGAACTTCAAACTTGCACTGTTGTTGTCTATGAAAAATGAAACTATACTTTGCAATGTAGCTAAGTTCTTGTATTTTTCATTTAAATGTTTAGAAAATGCTGTTTAAGCATTAGTATTTTGTGATTATACATTGTCTTTTCTTCTGTTCACTTGAAACGACGCGTGTGTGGATTGCTGCTGCACACACGCTTTACTTTTGTGTAACCAGCCCCCTTCCGAAAGGGGCTAAGGCCTTAAAGGAATAAAATCTTGTTCTTGTTCTTGTTCTTGTTCTCTCCCTCTCTCTCTCTCTCTCTTTCTTTTTCTCTCTCTTTCTCTCTCTCTCTCTCTCTCTCTCTCTCTCTCTCCCTGTCTCTCTCTTTACCCTATTTGTATAAAATATAATTAAAGATTATCAAGATAAGTGTTGAAGCCATCACTTGTTCGCCATGTTTTGCTATCTGAATGTGTATTGATTATAATTTCAAGAACGTGTCCATAAGCAATCTGCTTGTTAACGTTCTTAATGTTGTTATTGTTTGAAACGTGTGTATGAGAATTTGAATAAACACGCTTAAACCAACATAAAACTGAAGCGGTGGAAGTCAGTATGTGAAAATGTATTGCTAACCAAAGAACACTGTTTACACAAGTTTCAAGGGGACTTCAACTCAGCCTGAGCGACATTCATTAGTAATTTATAAGCCGTTGTCATAGCTCGGCTTTGTGTGTGTTTGGATCGATCACGTCAGCCCTTACCCTTGTCATTCTGATTAATTCAGCTGCATGTAATTTGATCCAGTGGTAAAGGCAAACTACGGTTGTCTACGTTTTGAATACTTTCCAAGTTACTTTTTTTTGTAAAAATGTAACGGTAGCAACTATAACCCCAATCAACGCCTTATTATGAGGAATATTTCCTTGTTAGAATGTATACAAGGACAGAAATCTCTGTACACTTGGAGTATAAATAGCCCCTGCGAAAATATATAACAACCCAGCGTAAAGTAAACATCATGGCCCATATTATGTGCACAGATAACAGCCATGGCGACCCGGATTGCTGCACAAAATGAAATCCTCCTTTCAAGGGCTGCTACAATTCAGGTGACTGGGGGAACCGGTTTGGTGTCCATTATCTGAAACTTGCTTAAAGAAAGATAGTGTGTGTGTTGGGGGGGGGGAGGTAATCTGTATGTGACATTTTTTCAAAGTGTTCTTTTCAGCAATACAATTGTTGAATGCCAGTTATGCTCAGTTCAAGTTTACTTCCTGATTGGTTTCTTTTCTCTTCTGTGTGCGCGTTTGTGCAAAACTGGGGTTTTTTGGGGTGTGGGTAAGCGGGGGAAAACAGCTGAGCCTTCATATTGGGGGCGGGGATATAGCTCAGTTGGTAGCGCGCTGGATTTGTATTCAGTTGGCCGCTGTCAGCGTGAGTTCGATCCCAGGTTCGGCGGAAATTTATTTCACAGAGTCAACTTTGTGTGCAGACTCTCTTCGGTGTCCGAACCACCCCCCGTGTATACTACATTGGGTGTGCACGTTAAAGATCCCACGATTGACAAAAGGGTCTCTCCTGGCAAAATTGCTTAGGCACAGTTAATAATTGTCTACCATACCCGTGTGACTTGGAATAATAGGCCGTGAAAGGTAAATATGCGCCGACATGGCTGCAATCTACTGGCCGTATAAAATTTCATCTCACACGGCATCACTGCAGAGCGCCTAGAACTGTACCCACGGAATATGCGCGATATAAGCCTCATTGATTGATTGATTGATATCCTCACACTATTTTAAACACCATCATGTAACCACAATTATATATTCGCACACTAGTAGTGCATGGATGGAAACTACCATTCCCCAGACTTAATTTTTTAGAAACACACACGCACACACACACGCACTAACACACACACACACACACAATAACAATAACACACACACTAACACGCACTCTTGACTAAATCACTGTGTGTGTGCAACATTCTTGCATAAATGTATATGCGCGCGTGTGTGTGGTGTGTGATTATGCACTCTTGCAAATGTTTGATGTCTGTTTGTGCTCTCTCGTCTGTCGATCCATGCAGATGCAGAGCTGTTTGTGTGTGTGTGTGTGTGTGTGTATATGTGTGTGTGTGTGCAGGGTAATTCGGTGTGTGTAACATATATTGACAGTAACAGTAGGAATGACATTCTTTAATGTTTTATATTAATACTTAAATACGTTAGCCTTCAATGCTTTGCCTCTTGCTTTGTATTATTATACATTTCTCAGGGAGAACAAATATTTGAGCGGCTGTCACGTGACCTCTGCAAAATCATCTGCCAGCTAGTCACGTCAAGTGTCTTTCAGTTTAAGGGCGAAGAGTTTTTGAAGTTTTCAGTCTGGATAGAAAAGAGGCATAATAATTGTTTCACGCAGTTTTTGTGGCCAAGAGCACACAGAACTGTCATTTAACATACAACCTTCTCTGTGTACCATCACAAGGCCTCTCTGTTATCTGATACAATCTTCCCCTGGGTCTGACTAATCCTTCCCCATTACCATAGCGTTGTGACATTTCGCAGTCAGGCACACCTGCATACTACACTCCCAGCAGGTACTCTACAATCTCTGGTTCAAGATCTGTCCGCCAAAAAAAAAACAAGTCGCGTGAGGCGAAAATACAACATTTAGTCAAGTAGCTGTCGAACTTACAGAATGAAACTGAACGCAATGCCATTTTTCAGCAAGACCGTATACTCGTAGCATCGTCAGTCCACCGCTCGTGGCAAAGGCAGTGAAATTGACAAGAAGAGCGGGGTAGTAGTTGCGCTAAGAAGGATAGCACGCTTTTCTGTACCTCTCTTTGTTTTAACTTTCTGAGCGTGTTTTTAATCCAAACATATCATATCTATATGTTTTTGGAATCAGGAACCGACAAGGAATAAGATGAAAGTGTTTTTAAATTGATTTCGACAATTTAATTTTGATAATAATTTTTATATATTTATTTTTCAGAGCTTGTTTTTAATCCAAATATAACATATTTATATGTTTTTGGAATCAGAAAATGATGGAGAATAAGATGAACGTAAATTTGGATCGTTTTATAAATTTTTATTTTTTTTTACAATTTTCAGATTTTTAATGACCAAAGTCATTAATTAATTTTTAAGCCACCAAGCTGAAATGCAATACCGAAGTCCGGGCTTCGTCGAAGATTACTTGACCAAAATTTCAACCAATTTGGTTGAAAAATGAGGGCGTGACAGTGCCGCCTCAACTTTCACGAAAAGCCGGATATGACGTCATCAAAGACATTTATCAAAAAAATGAAAAAAACGTTCGGGGATTTCATACCCAGGAACTCTCATGTCAAATTTCATAAAGATCGGTCCAGTAGTTTAGTCTGAATCGCTCTACACACACACACAGACAGACAGACACACACACACACATACACCACGACCCTCGTCTCGATTCCCCCCTCTATGTTAAAACATTTAGTCAAAACTTGACTAAATGTAAAAAGAACCTCTCACAACTCAGCCTGATGACCCAAATGTGCACAGAGCCATGACGACACTGTATTCATTGCACGTAATGACATCCTTCTTGCCGCTTTAATTTAGGTGACGCGGAGAACCGGTTTGGAGTGAATGACAATGGGACCTCCCTTTAGGACTCCCCTCCCCCCCCCCCCCCCTCCCTCCAATTTAAGGCTTCTTTTTTACAAGACCTACATTTCAAATCCTCTACTCGTCACCTTTGTAAATTTACCTCCATTGTAAGACTCCCTCCCTTTTTGACACATTTTCTTTGCTTTTAGGGGGTCTTGAAAGGGGAGTTCCACTGTATCAGGGACTTGATATATATATATGTCTGATTGCTCTGTACCAGGGACTTGATATATATATATGTCTGATTGCTCTGTACAAAATGTTATGTTGTTGTACACACTTTGAGCAGGGTTCAACCCAGGATATACGCGCTTTAGAAATATTATGAATTATGTTATTATTATTATACGTGTTTGTGCAAAACAGTGTGTGTTGGGAGGCAGAGGGATGTGTAAGAGTTGAAAATCAAAGAAAAACCACGTTGCACCTTTATTTTCCTGAAATTATTGTACACAGCATCCAGTCCGATGTAAAAGCAATTCAATATTTGCACACAAGCAGTGCATGGATGGAGCCTACCATTATCTAGACATAATGTTTACACACACACACACACACACACACACTAATGTTCACAAACATATACATGCACACGCAAACACACACAGACACAGAAATTGGTTGAGAGTAGACCAACAAGGAAAATAAAACTGGCGGAAGTCAGCATGTGAAACGTTATTGCGTCAATCTGTCTGCCAAAAAAACACTTGACGTTAATCAAAGGGCAAAGATCTTTGTTCACACACGTTTCAAGGGGAATATAACTCTGCTTGAGCGACACTCAATACACCGTTGCCATTGTTCGGCTTTGTGTGTGTTTGGGCCGATCACGCCAGCCCTTACCTTTGCACGTCCCGATATTTATCCTATTAATCCGCTGCATGTAATTTGATCCAGCGGTAAAGATCGGTAAAGCTTGAAGGCAAACAAGTCGAGGGCTGTGTGTCGGTCACTGGTGTGCACGGTAGTGAATAGAGTGGATCGATTTTTCCTTGGGATAAAGAAATGTATGAATAAATCGCCAGGATAAACACCTCACAAAATTGTCTTAGCATTTTTCCGCCTTTCAATGACTCGTGTTGTATGCATTTAGAGCGCTCACGTCCCTTTGTTTCTCGGATCATAAAATAGCGCTCTGCCTCATTTGTTTAAGAATGTCAATGGCTCTGTTGTTGTAACTTCTTCTTCTCTTCTTCTTCCGTGGGCTCAAACTGTTTTTTTGCACGAGTGGAATTTTACGTGTATGACCGTTTTTTACCCCGCCATTTAGGCAGCCATACGCCGCCTTCGGAGGAGGTTGTTGTAACAATCCAGTGGGTTCAGTCAAAAGCAAAATGGCATACAATAAAAGAAATGCCAATTTGACTACAGCTTGCACCAGGGAGCAGGATGTAATTCCTTTGAAGATACAATGTACACACTTACATACAATGTTTCTGATTTCATTTCCCTTTTTCAGCTTTGAATCTTTCCACTATGCTCAACATCCCAGACTCAAGATGTGCACATACATGCGCTTTGTCGTTCAGTCATGAAAGAATGTAGTTATGTTTTTCTGCTGTTTATTTGTCAAGTTAAGATCAGTCACACACAAGAAAGCCACACCATGTTATTGCATCAACCTTTACTGAATTTCCAAGGCAGTCCAGATACCGTTCATATGGAGAACAGAAAATAACACAAAAGAACCACCTTTGATAATGTAAAAACCTGCATACAAAGTAAGCAAGGCTTATTTTGACAAGTGTCTCTTCATCAGTTTGTTTGAAGCAAAAGCATGTTTCCCATGTCCGTGAAACAATTAACAACATGCCTCTGTTTCTGTCTGTTTTTCAATAGCTTACATGCACTAACATGCCCCCCAAAAACAGCCAAACAGACCCTCACACACAAATCCTTTGCCCCCCCTTACCCACATCTTGCAAGTGTGGTGTGGCATCTCCCCAAGTGTTTCGAGCAGCCCCCCCCCCCCCCCCCATAAGTGTGGCGTGTCCTCAGGAAGTGACGGGCTTGGCGAGCGTCTCCCCCAGAGCCTCGAGCAGCTCCCTCCTGTAGTCGTCAAAGTCTCCGTCCACCTCGTTGATGGTCTGGTCCTCCACCACCCACAGCTGACAGTCCGTGTCCCGGATCAGACGCTCGTCGTGACTCACGATCAGTACACCTAGAACAACATTAACATACATCAACTGTGAACATAGTGATCACACCCGTCTGTCTCCCTGATCAGACTCACGATCTGTACACAGAGGATATCAACAGTCAAGCCCTGAACAAAATGGTTACAACACCAGTGACTTACCATCAATCTGCTGCAACATCATCGTCGTTTTTTTATCCCGCAGTGGGGCACTGCGGTTATGAAATTAAAGGCCCCTCTGTTTTTGGAACCGCAGGAGCTTTCTAGTTTGCTGTTAGGTAGATTTTTGGTTCCTCTTTCCTGTCATGCTCTCCTTTTCTTCATGAATTCTTTTCTTTTTTCTGCCTTCTTGCTCATTCACCTGTATTTTTTCCAAAAATCTCTTCTCTTGCCGCTTGTCTCGCGATTCATGTATAGTTTAATCTGTTAGTGTTCTGATGTAAGTCCAGCAGTAGATAGGTTAAGCCTATTTTAACATACTGGAAACTGGTAATCTTCCAGTAGGTATTAATTTAGTTTTACTAAAGCCTGCTGGGACACAAGTAATGGGTTAGTGCATTTGTAAACAGGAATCGCTTGACAAGTGGCCCCCTTCATCCCCCCCTTCCTCGTCCTGATATGGCTCTGCGTAGTCGGCTGGACGTTAAGCAACAAATAAACAAACAAACAAATCGTTTTTTTATCATCAACATCACAATCATCATCGTCCTTTTATCATCAACATCACAATCATCATCTTCTCTGAACATAGTGATCACAACAGTCCGTGTCCCCGATCAGACGCTCGTCATTACTCACGATCAGCACACGTGCACACCATTCATCAACATCTTCAAGTCCTCCCCATAGTGATCGAAACAAAATGACTCTCAACATTGTGATCTCACCCGACCACAGAGTATGGCTGGCTAAATGGCAGGACGAAAAAAGAAGTAATAAAACACCTAGAAAACCCAAAAACGAAAGCAAAATGTAAACTCACCTCCAGTAAATTCTTTGATAGCATCCGCCAGGGCATCTATAGACTCAATGTCCAGGTTGTTGGTAGGCTCATCCTGTGGAGGAACACAATGTGATTAAAACAACAACAAACACAATAATAACAGTACCCTTGAAGGCATTTCAATTTTTTTTATAAAAGGATACACATTGCTTATCAGGCATTTTTCAGTACATGTAACCCTTTCTACTGTCATTAAGAGTAATTGCTGATAGTTATTCATCACGCTTAATGTAATGAATGTTGTTGAAAATTCTGCTTACAGACTATAGACGCCCATCCTGTAACTCGGCTATTTGTTAAAGAAAGTTGGATTCACAGAGAAGGGGAGAGACAGCAAAATAAAAACTGAGATCAGAAAAGAGAGAAAGAAAGAGCACATTGTTCTCCAAAATAACATGGTGCACCCACACACACCAACACACACACACACACAAACTCACCTCACTAGTACCTTTCTACTTTTTTCAAAGACACAATTTCACACAACTGACAATTTATTCCATCTTCTACATTGAGGAGCAAGAGAAGAAGAAGAAGAAGCGGAGGAGAGGAAGAAAGTGAAGAGCTGAACGTAACGTGAAACTCACCAAAATGAGAACATCAGGGGCGCGACAGGACAGCTCGGCCAGGGCGACCCTTGCCCTCTGACCCCCGGAGAGGTCACGGTTGAGGATACAGTGACCGTGGCTGGCCAGGCCGACCTTGCCGAGCATCTTGCGGGCATCCTGGTACTGCAGGTTGAACAGCCGCTGAAGACACAGACAAGGATAAGGATAAGATTCATATAGTCCTGTGAGGTTACCCTCATTGAAATTCGGGCTGCTTTCTCACTGGGGACAGTGAGCAGCCATACAGAATACCGCGCTACACATTTTTTTTATTCTTCCTGCATGCGTTTATTCATGTTTCCAAGCCCTGAGACTTTCGCATGCGTGCACACCGGAGTGTTCGGACATCGAGGAGAGTCTGCACAAGGTTGACTATGGGAAATAAATCCCTTGCCAAACTTAGGGATGGAACCCACGCCGATAGCGACAACTGGTTAAGCCAGCGCCGCTACCGACTGAGCTATTTCCTCGACAACCGTGCAACACTGCGTTAAACAAATGTGTAAACAACCACTTTCAACACACAGATCTGGCCCGAGTTTTAAACATTAGAGTTTAATTTTATTCAGGCACACACCAAACATCTATTTCCTGGCTCCATTCTGTCAAGATAAAAAAATTGTTTTGATGATTAAGTTTGCCACCTAGACGAGAGCACTAGAGTCAACATGAAAAATTAATGCAGTGGCACCCCCCCTTTAAAAAAATTAAAAAATGTAAGACTGTCCATTTTAAGACCCTGCTTTCTCTGTTCTGAACCTGTGAGAATTTACCCCCATGTAAGACTTCCTCCTTTCAAGACTTGATTTTCACAGCTTTTTTTTAGGTCTGAGAAGGGTGGTGGGGGCACTCTATTAGCACAACACTTTTCACACAAAACCTACTGTGAATCACAACTTCTACAATGTGTCATGGGGGTACATTTCAAAAGCATGCTGGACCAGTACCTGCAGGTATTCCACAGGGCTTTCCTCCAGGTTGAGCTGGTCGGCTGAGTGCTGATCGTACTTGCCCACCCTCTGCAACACACACAGCACACATCATCACTTTCTGCCTCACTATCTCAACGTTAACCTTTTTTCATGAATAAGTTGTTGTACCCCGGCTAAAAACTTGTGTGGAAAAAACAGCAGGAATCACTCATCAAATAATAGTACAGGCTAACCTGTCTTTAACAACAAGAAGTGGGTGATATAGGGGTGGTCCTTATGGGCAATGAGTCGTTTTTGAGAGGTGGTGGCCAGGGTAGGGTGGACTGTACTTCATAAGTTGTTGTTGTTGAGAGTCTACATGAAGAGCCACGACTACAGAGAAGGTGACTACAGTCATACAACTGGGAAGATTGTGTACACAACCGTTTTCAATCATCCCTGCCATATAGGCAGCCGTATTTCATGTTTGGAGGATTAGTAACAGGTCAATAAAATGGAAAATAAATAAAAGTAAAACAAAAGCTGATAACTATTCAATAATATGTTCCCACGCTTTGAGGTGTATCTGATTTTTCTCCATAAGGGAGGGGAGATAATTTGTCTCCAGGTCAGATCTCATGTCTACAGTTGTACAGGCATCCATCATCAGGCATCTCAATGTGTTTGCCCCCTTACACACATCCTGGTTCTCACTTACATGTCTCAAAACACAAAGAGTCACCTCCAGTGGGTTTTTTCTGTTTTTTTTTCTTCTTTCGTTAGAACATGAATCCTACATGATTTGTATTCCATGTATCAAGCTGAAGATATGCCACTAAACACTCATTAACATCACAGTGTTCTAGATGAGTGAACGTGTAGCAAAGACCTGTATGCGTACGTGTAGATATTGCGTCACCCATGACTCACTTTCTTCTCCAATGTTCCAAATGCATGAGTTGTCTTGCTCCCACCAAGACTGCAGATCTTGGCAAACGGGTGATGTAAAAACTAGATTTGATGACGTTACCTATACATGCTCTGAAAAGTGCCACATCTAGATCTTGCTATAGTGTGCATGAAACATGTCAGTCATCATGAACTGTCCATGTGGGTTCTGTCTCTATCTTCTTGCTATAGTGTGCATGAAACATGTCAGTCATCATGAACTGTCCATGTGGGTTCTGTCTCTATCTTCTTGCTATAGTGTGCATGAAACATGTCAGTCATCATGAACTGTCCATGTGGGTGCTGTCTCTATCCTAGGTTTCCAACACTTTTAATATCAAATCAAATCTGACAGGACCGCTTGTCACCTAAAATCAGGAATTCTCCTGCAGAGCACAGTTCGTTGTTATGTGCATGTTTTATCGGAACTTGAGTAGATACAGGGGTGTCTATGAACAGTTGTCTATGAACAGTTGTCTATGAACAGTTGTCTATGAACAGTTGTCTATGAACAGTTGTCAATGGCAAGATCAAGCAGAAAACATGCAGAAAGTTGTTCACTAATCTTTCACATAGCTGCATCAATCAGGCCTCAATACATTATCGCCCAAGATGCCATGAACTGTCATGACACTGTTTTCTTGCCTAGGGGAGGGGAGATAATCTGAATTCACGCAAGCGGTAGTGTTTTAACAGGACAGGTAAAAGAGTGCTAAGAATGAACAAAAACAACAGATTAAAGTTACCAAATGATGCAAATAGAGATCGTGATATTTGACAATGGTTTAGGAGTAAGCAATGTACTAAGTCATCTGTCTTAAGGCGTTTAGCCCAACAGGAAGAGTACCAGTTCGTGAATCATCTTTAAGTTTAAGATCGACCCACACTGAGTCAGACACACTGACATTCATTCAGCACACCCTCACTGGGAATGAGACGCACCAGCCACTTACCAGTCTGTGGTTTATTCTTCTTTCGCCTTCATTCTGCACAATGCCAATCAAAACGCTGAGTTATTCATTTCACAGATCACAATTGGTGACATGAACACTAAAAGCTAACACCAAGATGAGTGTGTTGTAAAGAGTTGCACCCTTGTCACTCCATGTGCTTGATATTCATCCTGAAATAGTTTTAAAACAAAACAAAAACTGCACACTGGGGACAATTTACAATTCAAAATACTGAGTTTACAGCTTTCTTTTACGTCAACAAATTTGTCACAGTAATTATGATACATTATACATGTACCTTGATTTCAAGTTTCTTAGAAGCAAGTTTCAAAAAGATTAATTAAAACAAAATCATTAACTGTCTTTCTCCCACTGATGTTTTTCAACATCATTTCCTGTTATCATTTTTATATCGAAATGATATTCAATAAACAAACCATTAATAAATTAATGTATTTCATTTTACACTCAAGGTGTACAAAGTACATGCAGTTCTGCCACCACCTGCCTTTTCACTAAGGCAGGGGAGATAATTAAAAAAAAAGACTTGTCAATTCATTTCTGAGCATCCTGATTTTGAGACTCTGTGTCAATGTGCCAAGCATAGACACATTAGCTTGACTCGATTCATCATATTGATGAAGAAATAAAATTGATAAACAAGAAGGGCAAAGCCCATACGACTCACATGCTTTACACATTTTTCCTACCAAAATACATGTGACCTTGACCCAAGGTCAAGGTCATCTAAGGTCATGCAACACAAAGCTGTTAATTCAAGACATAGGAAGTACAATGGTGCTTATTGGCTCTTTCTACCATGAGATATGGTCACTTTTAGTAGTTCACTACCTTATTTTGGTCACATTTCATAAGGGTCAAAGTGACCTTGACCTTGATCATATGTGACCGAATGTGTCTCATGATGAAAGCATAACATGTGCCCCACATAATTTTTAAGTTTGAAACAGTTATCTTCCATAGTTCAGGGTCAAGGTCACTTCAAAATATGTATACAATCCAACTTTGAAGAGCTCCTGTGACCTTGACCTTGAAGCAAGGTAAACCAAACTGGTATCAAAAGATGGGGCTTACTTTGCCCTATATATCATATATAGGTGAGGTATTGAATCTCAAAAACTTCAGAGAAAATGGGAAAAATATGAAAAATAGCTGTTTTTTAGGCAACATTTATGGCCCCTGCGACCTTGACCTTGAAGCAAGGTCAAGATGCTATGTATGTTTTTTGGGGCCTTGTCATCATACACCATCTTGCCAAATTTGGTACTGATAGACTGAATAGTGTCCAAGAAATATCCAACGTTAAAGTTTTCCGGACGGACGGACGGACGTCCGGACGGACGGACGGACGTCCGGACGGACGGACGGACGGACGACTCGGGTGAGTACATAGACTCACTTTTGCTTCGCATGTGAGTCAATAAATAAACTAAAAAATACAGCTCAATCAGACACCAAAAACCAGGAATGTTATCCTGAATTAAACGTTCCAAAAATGTAACCTTCTTGTTTGTTGCTGCTTGATTTGGAACGTAAAAAGTCTATCCGTTTTGAATTGCACATGACACTGAACAAGGCACTAACAAAATAAAATAAAAATGTAAATGAATTTTTTAAAAAAACAAGTCGCGTAAGGCGAAAATACAATATTTAGTCAAGTAGCTGTCGAACTCACAGAATGAAACTGAACGCAATGCCATTTTTCAGCAAGACCGTATACTCGTAGCATCGTCAGTCCACCGCTCATGGCAAAGGCAGTGAAATTGACAAGAAGAGCGGGGTAGTAGTTGCGCTAAGAAGGATAGCACGCTTTTCTGTACCTCTCTTTGTTTTAACTTTCTGAGCGTGTTTGTAATCCAAACATATCATATCTATATGTTTTTGGAATCAGGAACCGACAAGGAATAAGATGAAAGTGTTTTTAAATTGATTTCGACAATTTAATTTTGATAATAATTTTTATATATTTAATTTTCAGAGCTTGTTTTTAATCCGAATATAACATATTTATATGTTTTTGGAATCAGCAAATGATGGAGAATAAGATAAACGTAAATTTGGATCGTTTTATAAATTTTAATTTTTTTTTACAATTTTCAGATTTTTAATGACCAAAGTCATTAATTAATTTTTAAGCCACCAAGCTGAAATGCAATACCGAAGTCCGGGCTTCGTCGAAGATTACTTGACCAAAATTTCAACCAATTTGGTTGAAAAATGAGGGCGTGACAGTGCCGCCTCAACTTTCACGAAAAGCCGGATATGACGTCATCAAAGACATTTATCAAACAAGAAGAGCAAACGCTCGATCGAGTCACTTTCGCAGTTCTGAATATTATATGAGGCATCAGATGGACAGGAAGAAATTGCTATTCACAACACAATGAGTCACGTTCACATAAAATTTGAGCCCGGTCACTTTTATAGTTTCCGAGAAAAGCCCAACGTTAAGTTGTGTGTTGCCGAACAGAAAAGGCTAGTTATCTCCCTTGTTTTTCTGATAACGTTCGTAAAAGGCTACAGATGTAAATACTTTGATGTAAAGAATAATCCTACAAAGTTTCAATCATATCCGATGAACTTTGTCAAAGATATAAAATGTCTAATTTTTCCTTTGACGCTGACCTGTGACCTTGAAAAAGGTCAAAGGTCAACGAAACCATCGTTAAAGTGTAGAGGTCATTGGAGGTCACGACTAAACAAAATATGAGCCCGATCGCTTTGATAGTTTCCGAGAAAAGATATAAAATGTCTAATTTTTCCTTTGACGCTGACCTGTGACCTTGAAAAAGGTCAAAGGTCAACGAAACCATCGTTAAAGTGTAGAGGTCATTGGAGGTCACGACTAAACAAAATATGAGCCCGATCGCTTTGATAGTTTCCGAGAAAAGTCCAACGTTAAGGTGGTGTCTACGGACGGCCGGCCAGACGGCCGGCCGGACGGCCGGACGGCCGGCCGGCCGGACAGACTAACACTGACCGATTACATAGAGTCACTTTTTCTCAAGTGACTCAAAAAATGAAAAAAACGTTCGGGGATTTCATACCCAGGAACTCTCATGTCAAATTTCATAAAGATCGGTCCAGTAGTTTAGTCTGAATCGCTCTACACACACACACAGACACACACACACACACACGCACATACACCACGACCCTCGTTTCGATTCCCCCTCGATGTTAAAATATTTAGTCAAAACTTGACTAAATATAAAAACAAAAAAAATGTAAATAAATTTTTTAAAAAATTAAAAAAGAGAGAGAGAGAGAGAGAGAGAGAGAGAGAGAGAGAGAGAGAGAGAGAGAGAGAGAGAGAGAGAGAGAGAGAGAGAGAGAGAGAGAGAGAGAGAGAGAGAGAGAGTGAAAGAGAAATAAGCTAAATAAAGGAACATAAACGTACAGGTATGAGCTCCCCAGTGAGCAGCTTGAGGAAGGTACTTTTGCCGACTCCGTTGGGTCCCACGATGGCCACTGCACACAGTTATCTGCGGTCAACATCTTAATAATGGTATCTCAGTACACGATGGCCACAGCACACAGTTATCTGTGGTTAACATCTTAATAATGGTATCTCACTACACGATGGCCACAGCACACAGTTATCTGTGGTTAACATCTTAATAATGGTATCTCAGTACACGATGGCCACAGCACACACAGTACTCAGTGATAAACATCTAGATCATGCTATTTCTCTGTCTGATGCACGTACAACCATGGGGCCCTTAGTGTATTACCGACACCTGTCCCAATATGGGCCAAGTGGTCAAAGCGTACGTTAAGCCCCAATAGTCGCTCAACCATGGGGCCGGGTGGCTCAGTTGGTGGAGCACTGGACTTGACACTTTTCATCCTAAAGTCACAGGTTCCAATCTCGGCAGGGACAGACACGAGTTAATTTTATGTGCAGACTCAGAGATGGTATCCATGTCCAACCCCAATGTCACCACAGTGGTACCTAAAAGACCTTTGCCATTCTGCCATCAGTGCAGGAGGCTGATTACACCTAAACACGCGCATAACTGTGTAGCGCTACTCTTGTCGCTGCTAGCTTTCCACAGGCAGGAAAAAACACGAATTTCTCACCATTGTGATAATAGAGTAAATAAAATAAAAAGGTAATGGAATTTGCAGTTCTTCTATCTGTCAGCATGGAATATGTTGGCATAAAGCCTCAAATTATTTGGCCGAAGTCTACTACGCAAAGTCTAACTCACAAAGCTGACTGCACGAAACATTGGCACTGAATTTTTAGAAAAGAGCCTTCGGAAAGTCTTCAAGAAGTCGACTTCGGGCTCAATCAATGACTGCCTTAGTCTCTGGCCAGACACACACCATAGTTGCCACGGTAATAGAAGAGTTTCTGCTGGTGGAGGTCAATGATGTTGGATGTCTCCACACACACACACACCTAGTTCTTGCATGTTCAGGGTCATTTAGACAGGGTGTGATAATTGACAGGGTGTGATAATTGACAGGGTGTGATAATTGACAAGCACAGTTGTGTCTGGCTGAATGATAGACAGGATCCTTGACCTTTGAATTGTGCGTTCTTAAAAAACTATGGTTCCCTTTGACCAATCATTGTGCTTCATCTGCACTAACAACATGATGGCAAGATGTCTGAATTCTTGTCAAAGACCAGCGTTTTAGTCTTCCCTCGAGGGTTTTATTTTTATTTTTATCCATTTAGGCCTATTGCCTCATTGATAAAGATGAATCAGGTGAAACTATGACTCCAAAGAAGAAAGAAAAGAAGACACGCTCTCACCTCTAGATTCCATGTCGATACCAAAGTCCAGGTTTTTGAACAGTGGTTTCTGGCCAGGGTAGGCAAACGTCGTGGCTAAAACAAAGCCAACATTTCTCGTCAGTTCCAAACGCCTCCAGTCCTGATTTTCACTGGGTCAGTCAAATGCAAATGCTCAGTCTTTCCTTTTGGATTCCTCACTCCCAAAAACCCAACACCTATTTTTCGACGACAACATTTCACTATTGCGTCTTCAAAAATGTTTGTAGGTCGAAGTGCTAATTTGGTTGTAGAACTTCTTTTATTTCTTATTAATGATCATTTCATGATCATGACTGGCAACGAAGCATCAACAAAATAGGTCAACTGTCATGTTAGGTATGATGACATCCAGCTTCAAACCTGGAGAAATACACACATGCACGCACACAGACATACACAACATCTTCCTCTCTCTCTCACATACACATATCATGGAGGGAGTTTTAAATGCAGACGAATTTACACACAGAAAATCTGAGAAAATAGGGCCTTGAAAGGGCAGTTTAGAAACAGGGTCTGAAATCAGGTCTTAAAAAGGGGAGTACCAAGGTCTCAACACCCCAACTCACAGTGGAGCTCAAGGTGAGGGAGGGGAGGCAATAAGGTTAAAGGGGGGGGAGGGGGGCAATAAGGTTAAAGGGGGGGAGGGGGGGAGGGGATCTCAAAACCGTGAAATCTTAAAAAGGGGGGTATCGTCTTATCAACACGACTCACACTGAAGCCCCAGCATAGGTGATTAGGGGTGGAACAGGTGTGTGTGTGGGTGGATGGTTGTTGTTGTGAAAAGGATGGTACCAATGTAAAGACACACTCACAGTGCAGGCCCAAGATGGGGGGGTTGAGGGGGGTGGGCTTGGGGAAGGTGAACTAGACGAGTATCAACACAACTCACAGTGCAGGCCCAGGATGGGGGGGTTGAGGGGGGTGGGCTTGGGGAAGGTGAACTAGACCAGTATCAACACAACTCACAGTGCAGGCCCAGGATGGGGGGGTTGAGGGGGGTGGGCTTGGGGAAGGTGAACTAGACCAGTATCAACACAACTCACAGTGCAGGCCCAGGATGGGGGGGTTGAGGGGGGTGGGCTTGGGGAAGGTGAACTAGACCAGTATCAACACAACTCACAGTGCAGGCCCAGGATGGGGGGGTTGAGGGGGGTGGGCTTGGGGAAGGTGAACTAGACCAGTATCAACACAACTCACAGTGCAGGCCCAGGATGGGGGGGTTGAGGGGGGTGGGCTTGGGGAAGGTGAACTAGACCAGTATCAACACAACTCACAGTGCAGGCCCAGGATGGGGGGGTTGAGGGGGGTGGGCTTGGGGAAGGTGAACTAGACCAGTATCAACACAACTCACAGTGCAGGCCCAGGATGGGGGGGTTGAGGGGGGTGGGCTTGGGGAAGGTGAACTAGACCAGTATCAACACAACTCACAGTGCAGGCCCAGGATGGGGGGGTTGAGGGGGGTGGGCTTGGGGAAGGTGAACTAGACCAGTATCAACACAACTCACAGTGCAGGCCCAGGATGGGGGGGTTGAGGGGGGTGGGCTTGGAGAAGGTGAACTAGACCAGTATCAACACAACTCACAGTGCAGGCCCAGGATGGGGGGGTTGAGGGGGGTGGGCTTGGAGAAGGTGAACTAGACCAGTATCAACACAACTCACAGTGCAGGCCCAGGATGGGGGGGTTGAGGGGGGTGGGCTTGGGGAAGGTGAACTTGACGATGTAGTCTCTGGGTCGGGCCAGCAGGGCCTGGGGCATGTTGTCTTCCTGAGACTTCTCCTGCTTGGTGCGGTTCTTAGCCTGCTTGCGCGTCAACACTTCCTTCTGCTTGGCTTCCTGCAGCAAACCATGGCTTGATTTCATTCACTTTTGACTTATGAGCGTAGCCTTTTTCATTCCTTATTTGGTGTCTTCTGCAAGGAATTATTACACGTTTATATTTCCTTTTGCCTCTAAGATGCTTCTCCTGCAGAGAAATATAACATATTTCATTCACTTTTGTCTTAAGTGCTTCAACTGCTGTTTTCTTATTTGGTGTCTTCTGCAAGGAAATATTACACGTTTATATTTCCTTTTGCAGTTCTCCAGCTCCTGCTTCTTTCTTCTTCGTTCATGGGCTGAAGCTCCCATGTTCACTCATCATTTAGCGTGAGTGAGTTTTTACATGTATGACCGATTTTACTGTGCTTCTCTCATTTTCAGTTCCTCCTACTGCTTCCCTTTCCGCAGGTAAAACAATTACGCTTTGATTCTTATTTTCGCCTAATACAGTTCTCCTGCAGGAACATATCACAAGTTTCATTCGCTTTTGCCTGGTGTGTGTTTTTATCATGTTTTATCCACATGTCTTTTTCACTTCTCCTACAGGTAACACATACATCACATTTGATTCATTTTTGACTTCTGTAAATCTTCTGTTATTGGCTCACGTAAGTGTAGCTTATATGCGATCGTAACTTTGTCTGTCTGTGCGTGCGTGCGTGCGTGCGTCTGTGCGTGTGTATGTCTGTGGTAGAAACTCTAACATTTGAAGACGTCACATTACATTGACGTCACATTATGACGTAAGAGGGTTAGACGTCACGCGAAGGAAGTACTGACAGTCTCGGTCATTATTATTTTGAGCGAGCCGAGAGCCGAGACTAGTTGGAAGTCGTGTCCTTGTAAGTAGGCTACATGCAGACAGACAGATCTAGATCTAGTGTCTCGCTTTCTTGCACAGTTTCACCTATGCTCTTTCTGTGTGTGTGTGTGTGTGTGTGTGTGTGTGTGTGTGTGTGTGTGTGTGTGTGTGTGTGTGTGTGATTGAGTTTGTGTTACTGTTTGTCGATTTCTTACGTGAGCCTTGATGGCTTCGCCTCTTGTTTTCTTTGTGAGTGCATCATGCAGAGAAATATCATGATTATTGCATTCAGATAAGGAAAAGAGGAAGCAGGAGTTGTTGCTGTCACAGTGAGGGCTAGAAAAGAGGCTTGAAAGTGTGTAAAAAAAAAATAAAGCATGTTCCTCTCACAGCCTGTTTTGTGGACTTGCCGGACATCTTCATTTCTCTCAGTTTCTTCTCCTGCTTCTCGTATTCCTTCAGCTGCTCCTTGCGCTTCTGAACAAACATCTTCTTGAACGCCCCTGTAACACACACACAAACATCTTGAACACCCCTGTAACACACACACAAACATCTTGAACGCCCCTGTAACACACACACAAACATCTTGAACGCCCCTGTAACACACACACAGACATCTTGAACACCCCTGTAACACACACACAAACATCTTGAATGCCCCTGTAACACACACACAAACATCTTGAACGCCCCTGTAACACACACACAGACATCTTGAACACCCCTGTAACACACACACAAACATCTTGAACGCCCCTGTAACACACACACAGACATCTTGAACACCCCTGTAACACACACAGACATCTTGAACGCCCCTGTAACACACACACAAACATCTTGAACACCCCTGTAACACACACACAGACATCTTGAACACCCCTGTAACACACACACACAGACATCTTGAACACCCCTGTAACACACACACAGACATCTTGAATGCCCCTGTAACACACACACAAACATCTTGAACGCCCCTGTAACACACACACACACATCTTGAACACCCCTGTAACACACACACAAACATCTTGAACACCCCTGTAACACACACACACACACACACACACATCTTGAACGCCCCTGTAACACACACACAAACATCTTGAACACCCCTGTAACATACACACAGACATCTTGAACACCCCTGTAACACACACACAGACATCTTGAACGCCCCTGTAACACACACACACAGACATCTTGAACGCCCCTGTAACACACACAGACATCTTGAACACCCCTGTAACACACACACAGACATCTTGAACACCCCTGTAACACACACACAAACATCTTGAACACCCCTGTAACACACACACAGACATCTTAAACACCCCTGTAACACACACACAGACATCTTGAACGCCCCTGTAACACACACACACAGACATCTTGAACACCTCTGTAACACACACACAGACATCTTGAACGCCCCTGTAACACACACACAGACATCTTGAACGCCCCTGTAACACACACACAGACATCTTGAACACCCCTGTAACACACACACAGACATCTTGAACACCCCTGTAACACACACACAAACATCTTGAACACCCCTGTAACACACACACAGACATCTTGAACACCCCTGTAACACACACACACAAACATCTTGAACGCCCCTGTAACACACACACAGACATCTTGAACACCCCTGTAACACACACACAAACATCTTGAATGCCCCTGTAACACACACACAGACATCTTGAACGCCCCTGTAACACACACACAGACATCTTGAACACCCCTGTAACACACACAGACATCTTGAACACCCCTGTAACACACACACAAACATCTTCAACACCCCTGTAACACACACACACAGACATCTTCAACACCCCTGTAACACACACACAGACATCTTCAACACCCCTGTAACACACACACACAAACATCTTGAACACCCCTGTAACACACACACAAACATCTTGAACGCCCCTGTAACACACACACAGACATCTTGAACGCCCCTGTAACACACACACAAACATCTTGAACACCCCTGTAACACACACACACAGACATCTTGAACGCCCCTGTAACACACACACACAGACATCTTCAACACCCCTGTAACACACACACAAACATCTTGAACGCCCCTGTAACACACACACAAACATCTTGAACGCCCCTGTAACACACACATAAACATCTTGAACGCCCCTGTAACACACACACAAACATCTTGAACACCCCTGTAACACACACACACAGACATCTTCAACACCCCTGTAACACACACACACATCTTGAACACCCCTGTAACACACACACACACATCTTGAACACCCCTGTAACACACACACACAAACATCTTGAACGCCCCTGTAACACACACACAGACATCTTGAACACCCCTGTAACACACACACACACACATCTTGAACACCCCTGTAACACACACACAAACATCTTGAACACCCCTGTAACACACACACACACATCTTGAACACCCCTGTAACACACACACACATCTTGAACACCCCTGTAACACACACAAACATCTTGAACGCCCCTGTAACACACACAAACATCTTGAACACCCCTGTAACACACACACAAACATCTTGAACGCCCCTGTAACACATACACACAGACATCTTGAACACCCCTGTAACACACACACACAGACATCTTGAACACCCCTGTAACACACACACAGACATCTTGAATGCCCCTGTAACACACACACACAAACATCTTGAACGCCCCTGTAACACACACACACACATCTTGAACACCCCTGTAACACACACACAAACATCTTGAACACCCCTGTAACACACACACACACAGACATCTTGAATGCCCCTGTAACACACACACACATCTTCTTGAATGCCCCTGTAACACACATACAAACATCTTGAACACCCCTGTAACACACACACACACATCTTGAACGCCCCTGTAACACACACACAAACATCTTGAACACCCCTGTAACACACACACAGACATCTTGAACACCCCTGTAACACACACACAGACATCTTGAACGCCCCTGTAACACACACACAGACATCTTGAACACCCCTGTAACACACACAGACATCTTGAACACCCCTGTAACACACACACAAACATCTTGAACACCCCTGTAACACACACACAGACATCTTAAACACCCCTGTAACACACACACAGACATCTTGAACGCCCCTGTAACACACACACAGACATCTTGAACACCCCTGTAACACACACACAAACATCTTGAACGCCCCTGTAACACACACACAGACATCTTGAACGCCCCTGTAACACACACACAGACATCTTGAACACCCCTGTAATACACACACAGACATCTTGAACACCCCTGTAACACACACACAAACATCTTGAACACCCCTGTAACACACACACAGACATCTTGAACACCCCTGTAACACACACACACAAACATCTTGAACGCCCCTGTAACACACACACAGACATCTTGAACACCCCTGTAACACACACAAACATCTTGAATGCCCCTGTAACACACACACACAGACATCTTGAACGCCCCTGTAACACACACACAAACATCTTGAACACCCCTGTAACACACACACAGACATCTTGAACACCCCTGTAACACACACACACACACACATCTTGAACGCCCCTGTAACACACACACAAACATCTTGAACACCCCTGTAACACACACACAGACATCTTGAACGCCCCTGTAATACACACACAAACATCTTGAACACCCCTGTAACACACACACAGACACATCTTGAACACCCCTGTAACACACACACACACATCTTGAACGCCCCTGTAACACACACAGACATCTTGAACGCCCCTGTAACACACACACACACATCTTGAACGCCCCTGTAACACACACAGACATCTTGAACGCCCCTGTAACACACACACACAGACATCTTGAACGCCCCTGTAACACACACACAGACATCTTGAATGCCCCTGTAACACACACACACATCTTGAACACCCCTGTAACACACACACACATCTTGAACACCCCTGTAACACACACACAGACATCCTGAACACCCCTGTAACACACACACAGACATCTTGAACACCCCTGTAACACACACACACATCTTGAACGCCCCTGTAACACACACACACATCTTGAACGCCCCTGTAACACACACACAGACATCTTGAACACCCCTGTAACACACACAGACATCTTGAACACCCCTGTAACACACACACACACATCTTGAATGCCCCTGTAACACACACACAGACATCTTGAACACCCCTGTAACACACACACACACATCTTGAACGCCCCTGTAACACACACAGACATCTTGAACACCCCTGTAACACACACATCTTGAACGCCCCTGTAACACACACACAGACATCTTGAACACCCCTGTAACACACACACACAAACATCTTGAACGCCCCTGTAACACACACACAGACATCTTGAACACCCCTGTAACACACACACAAACATCTTGAATGCCCCTGTAACACACACACACAGACATCTTGAACGCCCCTGTAACACACACACAAACATCTTGAACACCCCTGTAACACACACACAGACATCTTGAACACCCCTGTAACACACACACACACACACATCTTGAACGCCCCTGTAACACACACACAAACATCTTGAACGCCCCTGTAATACACACACAAACATCTTGAACGCCCCTGTAACACACACACACACATCTTGAACGCCCCTGTAACACACACACAGACATCTTGAACGCCCCTGTAACACACACACAGACATCTTGAACGCCCCTGTAACACACACACAGACATCTTGAACGCCCCTGTAACACACACACACACATCTTGAATGCCCCTGTAACACACACACACAGACATCTTGAACGCCCCTGTAACACACACACAAACATCTTGAATGCCCCTGTAACACACACACACATCTTGAACACCCCTGTAACACACACACACATCTTGAACACCCCTGTAACACACACACAGACATCCTGAACACCCCTGTAACACACACACAGACATCTTGAACACCCCTGTAACACACACACACATCTTGAACGCCCCTGTAACACACACACACACACATCTTGAACGCCCCTGTAACACACACACAGACATCTTGAACACCCCTGTAACACACACAGACATCTTGAACACCCCTGTAACACACACACACACATCTTGAATGCCCCTGTAACACACACACAGACATCTTGAACACCCCTGTAACACACACACACACATCTTGAACGCCCCTGTAACACACACAGACATCTTGAACACCCCTGTAACACACACATCTTGAACGCCCCTGTAACACACACACAAACATCTTGAATGCCCCTGTAACACACACACACAGACATCTTGAACGCCCCTGTAACACACAAACACACATCTTGAACACCCCTGTAACACACAAACAGACATCTTGAATGCCCCTGTAACACACACACACACAGACATCTTGAACGCCCCTGTAACACATACACACAGACATCTTGAACGCCCCTGTAACACACACACACACATCTTGAATGCCCCTGTAACACACACACAAACATCTTGAATGCCCCTGTAACACACACACACACATCTTGAACGCCCCTGTAACACACACACAAACATCTTGAATGCCCCTGTAACACACACACACACACATCTTGAACGCCCCTGTAACACACACACAAACATCTTGAATGCCCCTGTAACACACACACAAACATCTTGAACACCCCTGTAACACACACACAAACATCTTAAATGCCCCTGTAACACACACACACAGACATCTTGAACACCCCTGTAACACACACACAAACATCTTGAATGCCCCTGTAACACACACACACACATCTTGAACGCCCCTGTAACACACACACAAACATCTTGAATGCCCCTGTAACACACACACACACATCTTGAACGCCCCTGTAACACACACACAAACATCTTGAATGCCCCTGTAACACACACACAGACATCTTGAACACCCCTGTAACACACACACAGACATCTTGAACACCCCTGTAACACACACACACATCTTGAACGCCCCTGCAACACACACACACATCTTGAACACCCCTGTAACACACACACAGACATCTTGAACGCCCCTGTAACACACACACACACACATCTTGAACACCCCTGTAACACACACACAAACATCTTGAACACCCCTGTAACACACACACAGACATCTTGAACGCCCCTGTAACACACACACACAGACATCTTCAACACCCCTGTAACACACACACAAACATCTTGAACACCCCTGTAACACACACACACAGACATCTTCAACACCCCTGTAACACACACACAGACATCTTCAACACCCCTGTAACACACACACAAACATCTTGAACACCCCTGTAACACACACACAAACATCTTGAACACCCCTGTAACACACACACAGACATCTTGAACGCCCCTGTAACACACACACAAACATCTTGAACATCCCTGTAACACACACACAGACATCTTGAACGCCCCTGTAACACACACACACAGACATCTTCAACACCCCTGTAACACACACACAAACATCTTGAACGCCCCTGTAACACACACACAAACATCTTGAACGCCCCTGTAACACACACACAAACATCTTGAACGCCCCTGTAACACACACACAGACATCTTGAACACCCCTGTAACACACACACAGACATCTTGAATGCCCCTGTAACACACACACACATCTTGAACACCCCTGTAACACACACACACACATCTTGAACACCCCTGTAACACACACACACAAACATCTTGAACGCCCCTGTAACACACACACAGACATCTTGAACGCCCCTGTAACACACACACACACACATCTTGAACATCCCTGTAACACACACACAAACATCTTGAACACCCCTGTAACACACACACACACATCTTGAACACCCCTGTAACACACACACACATCTTGAACGCCCCTGTAACACACACAAACATCTTGAACGCCCCTGTAACACACACAAACATCTTGAACACCCCTGTAACACACACACAAACATCTTGAACGCCCCTGTAACACACACACATCTTGAACCCTGTAACACACACACAAACATCTTGAACGCCCCTGTAACACACACACACAAACATCTTGAACGCCCCTGTAACACACACACACAGACATCTTGAACGCCCCTGTAACACACACAGACACATCTTGAACGCCCCTGTAACACACACACAGACATCTTGAACACCCCTGTAACACACACACACAAACATCTTGAACGCCCCTGTAACACACACACACAAACATCTTGAACGCCCCTGTAACACACACACACACATCTTGAACAACCCTGTAACACACACACAAACATCTTGAACGCCCCTGTAACACACACACACACATCTTGAACGCCCCTGTAACACACACACAAACATCTTGAACACCCCTGTAACACACACACAGACATCTTGAACGCCCCTGTAACACACACACACACATCTTGAACACCCCTGTAACACACACACAAACATCTTGAACACCCCTGTAACATACACACATCTTGAACGCCCCTGTAACACACAAACACACATCTTGAACACCCCTGTAACACACACACAGACATCTTGAACGCCCCTGTAACACACACACACACATCTTGAACACCCCTGTAACACACACACACAGACATCTTCAACACCCCTGTAACACACACACACACATCTTGAACACCCCTGTAACACACACACACAAACATCTTGAACGCCCCTGTAACACACACACACACATCTTGAACACCCCTGTAACACACACACAAACATCTTGAACACCCCTGTAACACACACACAAACATCTTGAACGCCCCTGTAACACACACACAAACATCTTGAACGCCCCTGTAACACACACACAGACATCTTGAACACCCCTGTAACACACACAGACATCTTGAACACCCCTGTAACACACACACAAACATCTTGAACGCCCCTGTAACACACACACAGACATCTTGAACACCCCTGTAACACACACACAAACATCTTGAACACCCCTGTAACACACACACACAGACATCTTCTTGAACGTCGCTGTAACTCACAGCATAAAAAAAAACATCATTTAGATTGACAGCCATTTTTCACATGGACTGCTAGTGCGATCTGCGAGAACAATAATTATTTCCATATATGTATTTATATCAGAAGTCATGTTCTGGTCAAAATACAACTAATGTGTAATGTGTCGATTGAACACTCGATTTCCTTTCTTTGAGCCATGTGACGTCAGAGGCCGACAAAACTTCCTATTTAGGCGGCCAGCCGAGACTACAAAATAGTGCATGTTTGTGTGCGTTCAATCAGAAAAACTGAAAGGAATTCTAACCAGAATCGATCGATACATAAATGTTACTTGTATTTTTGACAAAACATGACATTTTACACAGATCTCAACAGTCATTGTTTCACCTCGACCGCTCTCGGGGAAACACTGACTGTCTAGATCAGTGTAAAATGTCATATTTTGGTCAACAATACAAGTAACGTATCATAATTCAATCTGAAACACTGAGAAGAGGAAGAAAAGGAGAAGAGGTAGGTACCATAGTTGCCACGGTAATAGAATAGTTTCTGCTGGTCGATGTGGATGATGTCGGTACACACGTTGTCCACACACACACACACACACACACACACACATACCATAGTTGCCACGGTAATAGAATAGTTTCTGCTGGTCAAGGTGGATGATGTCGGTACACACGTTGTCGAGGAAACTCTGGTCGTGAGACACCACCAGCAGCGTCTTCTTCCATGTCTGCAGGTAGCTAAAGGGAGACAATCAGCAGGTGATAGCAAGAGGAACTGTACAGTAGAAACACGGTTATAAGACCCCAGTCTTCCATGTCTGAAGGTAGCTAAAGGGAGACAATCAGCAGTGACAGCAAGAGAACTGTACAGTAGAAACATTGTTATAAGACCCCAGTCTTCCATGTCTGAAGGTAGCTAAAGGGAGACAATCAACAGTGACAGCAAGAGGAAGTGTAGAGTAGAAACACGGTTATAAGACCCCAGTCTTCCATATCTGCAGGTAGCTAAAGGGAGACAATCAGCAGTGACAGCAAGAGAACTGTACAGTAGAAACATTGTTATAAGACCCCAGTCTTCCATGTCTGAAGGTAGCTAAAGGGAGACAATCAGCAGTGACAGCAAGAGAACTGTACAGTAGAAACATTGTTATAAGACCCCAGTCTTCCATGTCTGAAGGTAGCTAAAGGGAGACAATCAGCAGTGATAGCAAGAGAACTGTACAGTAGAAACACTGTTATAAGACCCCAGTCTTCCATATCTGCAGGTAGCTAAAGGGAGACAATCAACAGTGACAGCAAGAGGAACTGTACAGTAGAAACACTGTTATAAGACCCCAGTCTTCCATATCTGCAGGTAGCTAAAGGGAGACAATCAGCAGTGATAGCAAGAGGAACTGTACAGTAGAAACACTGTTATAAGACCCCAGTCTTCCATATCTGCAGGTAGCTAAAGGGAGACAATCAGCAGTGACAGCAAGAGAACTGTACAGTAGAAACATTGTTATAAGACCCCAGTCTTCCATGTCTGAAGGTAGCTAAAGGGAGACAATCAACAGTGACAGCAAGAGGAACTGTACAGTAGAAACACTGTTATAAGACCCCAGTCTTCCATATCTGCAGGTAGCTAAAGGGAGACAATCAGCAGTGACAGCAAGAGAACTGTACAGTAGAAACACTGTTATAAGACCCCAGTCTTCCATGTCTGAAGGTAGCTAAAGGGAGACAATCAGCAGTGACAGCAAGAGAACTGTACAGTAGAAACATTGTTATAAGACCCCAGTCTTCCATGTCTGAAGGTAGCTAAAGGGAGACAATCAACAGTGACAGCAAGAGGAACTGTACAGTAGAAACACTGTTATAAGACCCCAGTCTTCCATATCTGCAGGTAGCTAAAGGGAGACAATCAGCAGTGATAGCAAGAGGAAATGTACAGTAGAAACACTGTTATAAGACCCCAGTCTTCCATATCTGCAGGTAGCTAAAGGGAGACAATCAGCAGTGACAGCAAGAGAACTGTACAGTAGAAACATTGTTATAAGACCCCAGTCTTCCATGTCTGAAGGTAGCTAAAGGGAGACAATCAACAGTGACAGCAAGAGAACTGTACAGTAGAAACACTGTTATAAGACCCCAGTCTTCCATATCTGCAGGTAGCTAAAGGGAGACAATCAGCAGTGATAGCAAGAGAACTGTACAGTAGAAACACTGTTATAAGACCCCAGTCTTCCATATCTGCAGGTAGCTAAAGGGAGACAATCAGCAGTGACAGCAAGAGAACTGTACAGTAGAAACATTGTTATAAGACCCCAGTCTTCCATGTCTGAAGGTAGCTAAAGGGAGACAATCAACAGTGACAGCAAGAGGAACTGTACAGTAGAAACACTGTTATAAGACCCCAGTCTTCCATGTCTGCAGGTAGCTAAAGGGGGACAATCAGCAGGTGATAGCAAGAGGAACTGTACAGTAGAAACACGGTTATAAGACCCCAGTCTTCCATATCTGCAGGTAGCTAAAGGGAGACAATCAGCAGTGACAGCAAGAGAACTGTACAGTAGAAACACTGTTATAAGACCCCAGTCTTCCATATCTGCAGGTAGCTAAAGGGAGACAATCAACAGTGACAGCAAGAGAACTGTACAGTAGAAACACTGTTATAAGACCCCAGTCTTCCATATCTGCAGGTAGCTAAAGGGAGACAATCAACAGTGACAGCAAGAGGAACTGTACAGTAGAAACACTGTTATAAGACCCCAGTCTTCCATGTCTGCAGGTAGCTAAAGGGAGACAATCAACAGTGATAGCAAGAGAACTGTACAGTAGAAACACGGTTATAAGACCCCAGTCTTCCATATCTGCAGGTAGCTAAAGGGAGACAATCAGCAGGTGATAGCAAGAGGAACTGTACAGTAGAAACACGGTTATAAGACCCCAGTCTTCTAGATGTTGTGTTAATAGCCACTGTAGACCTAAGTGCAACATGCATTATAAGACTTTCTTTTTTAGACCTTGATTTTTCAGATTTACGGTTTATATATAGCCTGTAAAGTGTAAATGTACCTACAATTAAAGACTCCCTCCTTGTTAACACTTTCTACCCCACCTATGTTGACCAAGGTTTTTTTTTTTTAGCTGAGACCAGCTGTGCTGCAGCAGGTCACTCAGAATTGTAGACACTGTAGAAACTGTGTATCAACATGCTGGAACGCAGGCGTTAGATCGACGCGCAAGCACAAGACCAAGTGCGCACGAAAAAGATCCTGTAATCCATGTCAGAGTTCGGTGGGTTATAGAAACACGAAAATACCCAGCATGCCTCCCCCGAAATCGGCGTATGCTGCCTGAATGGCGGGGTGAAAACGTTCATACATGTAAAAATCCACTCGTGATAAAAACGTGAGTGAAGGCCAAAAAAAAAGTATGTTTCTGGTAACATGGCTACACAAAATAGGGTAGGTAGGTAGGGATTTTTTGTGTGTGTGGTCAGGGTTGAAAATAACTATACAGTGACGCAAAGAGACTGGACTTACTATACAAAGAGAAAGACAACACATTACAAAACAAATGAGACAAAAGGGATGCTGGGTTATCCCCCTTGTGTCGTCTGCCGTCTGTTACTTTCGTTTTGATGCTTTTTTTGTGCTTTTTTTTTTTTTTACAAATGCAATTAAAAAAAAAAGTCTGGGGTCGGCGGGAAAAAACTAGGTAGGGTCGGGTGACCAGAAACATACAACTTTTGTTGTTGTTGGCCTAAGCCCATGAACAAAGAAGAAGAAGAAGAGCCTAGAGGTCTTGGAGGGGAAGGAAGGTTCCACTGTATCAAACCATGTGTCAACAGTTGACCAGCTGTCACCACACCAGCCACTCACTTGTCCAGCCAGATGACAGCGTTGAGGTCAAGGTGGTTGGTCGGTTCGTCCAACAGCAACAAGGTTGGTTCCAAAAACAGCGCTCTGTCATAAAAACGGATCTTTGTGTTCAATCAGTAAACAACAACAACAATAACTTTCAAACATATGAAACTATCAACTACCACACTGATTATCTTGAATCTGAAGCATTAATAAGGTTTGACCATGTTCTACAACCACTATGCAATAAACACACTATCAGCTGAAAGTTAGCTCTTCAGGAAGAAGCTAAGTGAAGCTGGATGGTACAAATAAAACACACAAAAACAAAGAATGTTTGATGTTTTCACATTCAAGTTAGTTTTATAGTCAAGGTCCTCTTTCCTTCTTCTTCTTGTCCGTGGATAAAATGTTGGAACAAGCAAAAGGCACATAAAAACTTCACAGAACAAAACTAGAAAACTGATGTTCCCTCAAGGGAGATAAGTGCAGGAAAGTGTGCGCTTCAAATACTGGTAACCAGACTGAAATCACAGGTGTCGCCATGAAAACTGTTTCATTCTGTACCTCTTCTCTCTCTTTCTCCCTCTCTGCTCTGTGTGCATGTGTTCTGTTTCTCTCAATAATGTTCAAATACCAACTCTCAGTCTCCCACCCCCCTCCATTCTCTCACCTGGCAAGGGACACTCTCATTCTCCATCCACCAGACAGATCTTTCGTGGCACGTTCCATCATTTCTCGTGTGAAGCCCAGACCAGACAGGATACGCCTCGCCCGAGATTCTGCTGAATCGGCACCAATGGCACGCAGCTCTTCATACACCTGACAGATATGGACGTTATAAGCAGTCAGCTCTGACAATGTAGGATTAGTGTACAGATTGGTCCCTATTATCCATGTGTGTGTGTGTGTTTGTGTGTGTGTGTGTGTGTGTCTGTGTAATCCGATGTAATCTCAATGCACCCTTTGACGCACTGAAGGGAATTGTGATGGGACATTTTCAGATTTAATGCACCATTGGCGCAAGGCGCACTAGTAAATGAAACCCTGGTGTCACCTCTTTCAGTCTGTCCTGAACGACATCCTCTGTGTTTCCCTGGTTGACCAGCTTGGTCAGTTTCTTCTCCTCCTCCAACAGGGCTAGTCGCTTGGTATCCGCCTTCAGCACCGAGTCGATGGCCTTGGTGGTGTCCGCTTTCACCTCTGTCACACACAGCACACACAACATATCAACATTGTAGTTACATTCATAACACTGTCAGCAATGACCTGTGTCACACACAGCACACACACATTACACTAACGCTGTTTGCCATCAATGTGTTTCTGTGCGTCTAAACTTTCGAACCATCTTGCTTGGAAGGCGAAAGACTATAAGTGCAGTCTCCTGAGTTTATCTGTAATATGTTTTTTCACTTCAAATAAATGTTGTTCGGACAATTAACCCCTTGGTTGCCACAATATATATGAGATATGTTTTTGCTATCATCACAAACATCAATACTTCAAATAAATGTTGTTCGGACAATTAACCCCTTGGTTGCCACAATATATGAGATATGTTTTTGCTATCATCACAAACATCAATACTCTAACAAACAAAACAAGCGCTGTATATTGCAGCTTGATGATTGCCTCCCCTGAAGACTATTTTCTCAGATTTGGTCTAATCCTTATATTTTGTTCCTGTACTTTTTAATTTAACTAAATTCTTCTGGCAATCAATGGGTTAAACGTTCCAAAAACTTAACACTGTGGTTATTTTATTCACGATTTTTTAACCAAAAGGCATAGCCTTAAACCTGAATCCTTCTCAAATAAAGTTCAATTCAATGTTACCAGTCTACCTGTTTCAGTTCAACAGTTACACAAAGATATGCACTCACCCTGTAACCATAGTTACACAAAAATATGCACTCATACTGTAACCATAGTTACACAAAGATATGCACTTACACTGTAACCATAGTTACACAAATATATGCACTCACACTGTCACCATAGTTACACAAAGATATGCACTCACACTGTAACCATAGTTACACAAAGATATGCACTCACACTGTAACCATAGTTACACAAAGACATGCACTCACACTGTAACCATAGTTACACAAAGACATGCACTCACACTGTAACCATAGTTACACAGAAATATGCACTCACCCTGCTCGCAGTACAGGACATCAATGTTGGGCGGAATGTTGAGCGCTCGACTGGCCAGATGTGTCAGCAGAGTGGTCTTTCCATGCCTGCATGAAGCCACAAGGCAAATGTTCGCCTTTATGCTTACTCATCACAACATCGAACGCAGAAGAAGAAGAAGCTTACTCATCAGAAGCAAGCAGCAGTACACAAAAAATAGTATACTTCAACCTCACTCCAGGTGATGTTTGAATACTGATGTCGAATCCAGAATTTGCATGAAAAAGTCAACATCTAAACCAACTTCACCCAGACATCAACATTTACAAATATCGCACAAAGAGATCAATATATCAATAAGTTAACCTCATGCTCACAAAAAGTTTATCTTCTGCACATATTAATTCCCTACCCTTGCCAAACACAAACTGCTGTACAGACAGCAAATATTGTTGGGTTAAAATATAAACACACACACACACAAAAAGCAGAAAACAAAAACTGACCCATTTGGCCCCACAAGACCGTAGCGCCTGTTGTGTGTGATTTGCAGAGACGCGTTGACGAAGAGTTCCTTGCCTCGCGCCGCTATGGAGAAGTTCTCCACCTGGTTGATAAAAACAGCAAAACATTTCACTCTACATATCATAGTTTTTCATATAATCAAGGAAATGTTATTTGCAAGTGCTTTGAACTACATCAAAGCTACGGACAAAGATACACATTACAATAATGAACTCAATAAATAAAATAGACCTATTTGGTATCTGAGCTACTCTCGTGAAATATCACCTTGTCATACATGTATTTTGAAAGTCATGAGAACTTTGAACGTTAAGAAATTAGCCTTTCAAAGAAATGACAGATAAGCATTCAAACAAAAAACTGTAACGTCCTTCAAATAACATCAGCTTCATGGGATACCACCCAGTCAACAGCAGGAAAACAAGAAACAAATAAGGCCTGACTGTTATGTGGACAGAATAAAAACTAACACACAATGTTTCTGAGGAATAAAGCCACTTGCTCATTTCAATGCTTGTTATTCTCTCAGGTGTCAGGAGATTGATTCAACAAAACTCTCGCTTTGCACATGTTGTATGCATTTACACCGCTTACTTCCCTTTACTTTTTTTGTTTTAGGGTAACAAGAATATCTATGCTTATTCTTGTTACCCTCATAAAATAAAGACTTGTCATTGTTTATCAGATCTTAAAATAGTGCGCTGCCTCATTTGCTGAAGAACAGACCTGGGAACCCCTGTTTTGCACTCTAAGTATTCTCAAAGAAACTTGACGCATTTTCAGAAAAATGAGTGTACCCCACATAGCATTCGAACATCCAAAATACGGTATCAGCTTCCAGATGCGCTTGTGAAGCTCAGTAGTCTAGGATTATTTTTAATATCGTATTTTCTTTCCAGCTGATCGTATTTTAGACACTCAAGCGTACAAAACAAGAAACACCCCCGTCCTTAGCATTCTCACAGCCACCAACTGAGCAGGCACTGCTAACAAGTGTGGTTATTTTCCTTTGACCATTAATATGTGCCTCTATAAGTCCTTGTAGAATCTTAATCCACCAATAACTCCCTAACCGTGTGTTTGACTGGTCCCAATTTTTGTAAGGACCGTCTCAGGAATGTATAGAACCTGTTCACCAAGTTTGGTGACGATCGGTCTGTTCATTCTTGAGATCTATGTGCGAACACAAACAAACAAACAAATAAACACATCGAGCGAAACATAGACACACCCCTATACCGGGGGTGTAAATATGGTGAAATCGTATGGGTTCCCAGGTCTGGAAGAAGCCAAAGAAAGACAGAAAGTACGGCCAAACTCCCACCTTGATATCAAGCTGGTTCTCGAGGATGGCGCCTTTAGAGGACTGCTCCTGTTGCGACACGCTGAACTGACCCTCCTCCTCCAGCTCACTCAGGAACTGGGCCTGGCACACACACGGGTAGAGAATACAGGTATACACATAGACACACAATACAGGTATACAATACAGGTATACAGTATAGAAACACACAATACAGGAATACACATAGACACACACAATACATGTATACACATAGACACACACAATACAGGTATACACATAGACACACACAATACAGGTATACACATAGACACACACAATACATGTATACACATAGACACACACAATACATGTATACACATAGACACACACAATACAGGAATACACATAGACACACACAATACATGTATACACATAGACACACAATACAGGAATACACATAGACACACACAATACATGTATACACATAGACACACACAATACATGTATACACATAGACACACACAATACATGTATACACATAGAAACACACAATACAGGTATACACATAGACACACACAATACATGTATACACATAGACACACACAATACAGGTATACACATAGACACACACAATACAGGAATACACATAGACACACACAATACATGTATACACATAGACACACACAATACAGGTATATACATAAAAACACACAATACAGGAATACACATACACACACACAATACATGTATACACATAGACACACACAATACATGTATACACATAGACACACACAATACATGTATACACATAGACACACACAATACAGGAATACACATAGACACACACAATACATGTATACACATAGACACACAATACAGGAATACACATAGACACACACAATACATGTATACACATAGACACACACAATACATGTATACACATAGACACACACAATACATGTATACACATAGAAACACACAATACAGGTATACACATAGACACACACAATACAGGTATACACATAGACACACACAATACAGGTATACACATAGACACACACAATACAGGTATACACATAGACACACACAATACATGTATACACATAGACACACACAATACAGGTATACACATAGACACACACAATACAGGTATACACATAGACACACACAATACAGGTATACAATACAGGTATATACATAAAAACACACAATACAGGAATACACATACACACACACAATACATGTGTATGTATACACATAGTCATAGACACACACAATACAGGTAAACACATACACACACACAGATACACAAACACACACATGTACATGATATAGTCGTTTTGTACTTGATAAGACGCATACAGTAAATGAGTCATACACAGACATGCCCCCCTACACAATGTTATAAACATTATATACACATACACAAACAATAACATACACAGGTACATGATACAGTCATTTTGTACTTGATAAGACGCATACAGTCATACACAGACATGCCCCCCTACACAATGTTATAAACATTATATACACATACACAAACAATAACATACACACACATTTATGAATTTGAATGAGAAAAAATAACATTGGGTCTGAATGGAGCTACAAGTACAAGCTATATCTGCATATATCTATAGTATATGCTAATGTGTTTGCTGGCTTAATGTCAGCTTATAAGTATTTTTATTTTTATTTTAATCATTCGTTAAACTGCTTGTTTTTTTGTGTTTTAAACATATCAGATTCGTTTGTCTATATTGAGCTACTTTTTTCTACTAATTATTATTAGTATTACCGTAGCTTTAGCAAGGACAGATTGCTAGACATAAAATCCTCAACCTGAAGTAACAAATATCAATCAATCACGCTCTCTCTCATGACTGCAAGTATCCGCTAACAAAAGCAGCTTACCCTTTTCTTCAACTTCTTCATTTCCTTCTTGCTCAGTTTTGGTTTGTCCTCCTCTTCTTCGCCTGTCAAACAATCAACAGAAGTTAAAGCCATAATTCTTTCACAGCTTCAATTGCAAGCGCTTTATTTATTTATAAATTCCAAAGCACAACACATGAACATTTTTTATAAATCTAAACGAAACTTAAAGGCAATATTTAAGCCATGTTGACTCATGCTAATGAGGTGTGACCTTGTTTCAATGATGTTGCTTGTTAAAGAGTGGAGAACACTGTGTGTGTGTGTGTGTGTGCGTGTGTATGTGTGTGTGTATGTGTGTGCATGTATGTATGTGTGTATGTGTGTGTGTGTGTGTGAATGTATACGTGTGTGAATGTATACGTGTGTGTATGTGTGTGTGTGTGTGTGTGTGTCTGTCTGTGTGTGCAACCCTCATTCAGTGTAATTTGTAAAAGAAAGAAAGATCAGTTTTGACTACTTATCATAAATACCATCACACTCAGTTACCTTTCTCTTCGTTATCAGAGTTGTAGATTTCCTCCTCCTCGTCTTCATCCTCATCGCCCGGTGACGGAGCGGCGGCGGCTTTGGGAGGGGGAGGCTTGAAGTCCAACTTGTCCTCCATGCCCCCTTCTTCCCCCTCCTCCCCATTCTCCTCCTGGGCCACCACCTCCCGCAGCAAGTCCAGCTTGCTCTTCTTCGGCTTCTTGTCCTGACGCACCATGCATAAAGTCAGCAAATTAATACCGAGGTACGTACCCCTTTTTTGTAAGACCCCTAATTGTCACCACAGTCAGTGAGTCAATAAAAAAAAAAAAACAGTAATGTTGCCCTAAGTGCACATGGCTGATAGTGATACCACCTTAACACCTGTGTATCTCATCTAATGTCACGGGCCTCAAACACTCAAAAAGTCAAGTCAATTCTGTTTGTTTTGGTTTGTGATTTGTCTGTCTTCTTCTTTTTTCTGTGTTTTGTGCCTGAGGAAGACCCTAGTGGTCGAAACATCGTGATTTGTTATTTGTTTCGTCTTCGTCAAACACATGAGTACAGTATTTTTAGGTCATTTTATTTCAAGTCAAGTCAAGTAAACCACGGTATTTCACAGTCAGGCACTGCAATAAGAAGTTATACTATAGTTTTAATTTAAGCCATACTTAAACTTAGAAGTTGAACTGAATCAGTACGATCTGTATCACGTTATTGTTGATTTAATATCTTTGGTTATGACATTTGATCAAAAACAATGCTACGCCCGTAACGATTTACTTTTGATTACATTTTCATTCAAACAAAACAGAAATTTAATCACCTTTTTCTTTTTCTTCTTCTCCCCTTCTTGCCCGTCACCAGTTGCTACTGCTAGTTCGTCCATCTGGGCTGACAGTTTCGTCTCGGATTCCTCGTCGTTCCAGTCGTCGTCCGGATTCTTCTTCTTGTTCTTTTTGGGCATTATGAGGATTCTGTCAGCGGAGGTCTTTGTTAACTGGACTAACTGTTCATCAGATCAAACGATCCCGATTTGTCGATTTCTTGCCTGTCGGTGCAACTACAGTGTCAGTGCCTGACTGTGAAATACTGTGGTTGGCACATGTGTTTTCCCAGCTTCCGGTTTTGTCTATTTTCTCTCGCACAAATTGTGATGACGTCATCTTTTACACTCTGTCCTTTTACTCAGGTCTTGTTTATCAAAATTGTATATATTTAAACACAACATGTTTTAAAAATAGCTCCAATTACTAAAATTAATGTTCGTATGATGGCATGTGATACATAGAACCACAACTCGTTCAGTCCGACATGTGTGTTCTTTTTTTAGGTTGCGCACAAATCACATGAGAATGAGGTAGGAGGTGACGTCATATACACAATCTCCACGTTGTCTGCTATTCGGCCTGTGGCGAGAACGACAGAAGGTTGTTTTGTTTGTGGTTTTCATTTCAACAAGTTGTTGTAGAGTTTGACTGTGAGGTAACATGGGTCAGGGACAAAGTAACGCTCCAATATCTACTGTCAGCGCGCCAACGGACGACGGGATCACCTGGTGGTGCAGAATTAGTGCCAAGGCAATTTGTGTTATTGGTGGTTTGGGTGAGAAAAGCATCGATGTTTTCTTTCTCCTTCTTAATTGTTTAAACTTGATGTGTCCTGTTTTATCGATATTATTTGTTGACAGCTGCGTAGTGTTACTAGATTTAAGGTACCCAGACGCCAGTGAGTATAGCCACGCATTATTAAGAAGTTAGAACGTGTACTTTGTGAACCCAGATAATTAATCAATTAACCTACCACTACCAGTATACAATCTACTTCATGGTTTTAACATTTAAATAGAAATGTATTACCATAACAAAAACACTGGTTTAAACAAATATAGTGTTGGTTTTGAATTAAACATTTAAAAATCTAGTTGTGTTGATCAAACTAGCAATTGAAGTACATGTATGTACAATCATGACAGAACTGGGTAGTGGGTAATACTATTAAAAGTATTATTACTATTAGTATTAATTAAAGCATATTGATTGGATTGCATTCAGCTACAGGGTTTCATTTACTAGTGCGCCATTGGCACATTAAATCTGAAAATGTCCCATTACAATTCCCTTCACTGCATCAAAGGGCGCATTGAGATTACGTACCACTTCGACACCAAATGTACACTTTACATCGGAATTACACACCGGACATACGCACACACACACACACATACACACACACACACTGTGACACACACTGTGACACACACACATACATACAGCGATAACACGATATAGCGGCTGACTCTCAGATGGCACCATATTGCATAATTTTGCATCTTTGGTCGTTTGCGTGTCTTGCTTTCGACCTTGTCCCATCAGAATTTGGTTGAGGGGGATAAATGTCCCATTGCCTTTTTCTCCCAGGCTAAACCCTGCAGCTACACACAGGATTCCACCAACCTGATGTTTTAGAAGCTTGACGGTATACATTAGGCAAAAAAAAAAAATAGGTCTGTTTACGGTAACATAGGCCAAAAAAATAGGGTCGGTAGGTCGGGATTTTTTTTTTTCTCTCCAAAAAACCATATTTTTACGTTATTTTGCAAAAAAACCAAGATTTTTTTTATTTTTTTTTCCCCAAATGCCAAAAAAAGTCTAGGGTCGCGCGAAAAAAATAGGGTCGGTCGGGTTACCGTAAACAGACCTATTTTTTTTTTGGCCTTAACGACACCCCTCCCCCGAAAATTCTGAGACCACCTCCGTTTTAAGATTTACGCTTCCATGTTAATCATGTTGTCTGTAGTATTAATAATTCTGTAATTAGATACCACTAGCTAGTCCACTTAAAAGGGCAGTTTTTAAGATCTATCATTTTCTCAGATTTGTTAGAAATAGAAGTCTTGGATTAAGAGGTGGGTGGGAGGGGTTCCACTACATCACCCAAATGCGACGTACATTCCGCAAAGCTATTTAACCTGTGTCCCCCGTTTCATTAAGGCAAGAATTGGCGAGTGGGGAGAGGAAGTACGTACCGTGCTAGGATTTGGCGAGAGAACGCTAGCACGTATTGGAGGTGCTCAATACGGGAGGCAAAATGTCCGCCGCACAGTTACACAGTTGTTTGTGGCTGTTGACCAACAGTGCGTATAATCTTATCGGTGTCAACCAATGGTGTTTAGTCCTTGTGCATAGTCATCAAACTGTTTCATATTCACTCTCGCTTCCTTGCTCCGTGAGAGGCTAGCAGGGAGCAAGTAAAGTCTCACCTAAAAGAAACACACATCTGGATAATATACCACATGAAGGATTTAAAAAAAGTCATTGTTTACTACCGACCCTTATTTTTACTCCAACCCTAACACGTTCTTTTGACCCTTCAACAATCATTTTGTTTAAAGGACAAAAAAAAAAAATTGTCTGTTTCTGGTCACCCGACCGACCCTAAATTTCGGCGCCGACCCTAAACTTTTTTTTTCCAAACTCAAAAATTTTATTTATTTTTTGGTGGTAAAGGACAGGGTGAGAAAATGAACAACAAAAACGTGTGAAAACGAAAGTCCGCTGACGATTTGTAAATGTGTTGAGTGTCTTGTCTCTATGTATAGTGAATCCAGTCTCTTTGCGCGATTTTTAAAGTTAGTTTTATTGGTCTACATTTGGGGTAAAAAAAAAAAAAATAAAAAAAAAAAAAAAAAATCCCGACCTACCGACCCTATTTTTTTTAGCCATGTTACCAGAAACAGACAATTTTCTTTTTTTGGCCTAAAGGACAAAATTTGATGTTGCAGACTTGCAAGGAAAACTATACTCTTCTCTACCAGCAAGGGACCCAGTTTGTGTGATTTCAGACCAATAAAAAAGTAACCTAGGCTCGTGTTAACAAAAACACTACCTTCAAACAAAAAATTATGATAAATAAAAATAATAAAATAAAACGTAGTTAAAAGAAGGAATCAAACTTCTTCTTTTTTTGCCTAATGGTGGATGCTACAAAATACATGTATACTTCAATATTTTATTTTAAATAAGTGATTCTTGTTTTGGAATTGGAAACAACAATATATATATTACTGATTTGATGTGATGTATAAATGAGGCATCAAAAGCAACAGGCACCCATTGCAAATAGAAGTGGTTGAATTTGACCACAAATTCTCCTTGTAGATATGTTGATCGATCATATAAACTGTAATAAATGTATACACACTTGAAAGCTGTGCAGGTTAAAACTTGTCGTGCTGCTTCATCATACCAATGCATGAGTACAATTTGTTTTCTTCTCAACAGGGGCAGTAATCGCAGGGTTGTTTCGCTGCATCACATTCACTCCCCTTTGTCTTGTCGCCGGCATTATGCTCATGTAAGTAACACCCGTCTGGTATTTGTTATTGATGCTTGTGTGGTTTGCTTGACCTTCACCGTGGGTCGTGGTTTCGTGGACGACCCAGAGCCTCACAAAATTGTCTTTATCTCTGAAACTGTTTAGAGGTTTTAATTGAGACTTCATGTAATCTCCAATCACCATATGACCTTCCCAGTGCCCAACTTTTGAAAGATTATCTTTGTAAACAAACAAATAAACGATGACGTAATTTGAACTACACAGTCCGCATGATGGAATTACGTTATTCCGATGGCGTGGGTCGTGAATGACCCATACTTTTTACGTTGAATCATTTTTGACTCACATGCGAAGCAAAAGTGAGTCTATGTACTCACCCGAGTCGTCCGTCCGTCCGTCCGTCCGTCCGTCCGTCCAGAAAACTTTAACGTTGGATATTTCTTGGACACTATTCAGTCTATCAGTACCAAATTTGGCAAGATGGTGTATGATGACAAGGCCCCAAAAAACATACATAGCATCTTGACCTTGCTTCAAGGTCAAGGTCGCAGGGGCCATAAATGTTGTCTAAAAAACAGCTATTTTTCACATTTTTCCCATTTTCTCTGAAGTTTTTGAGATTGAATGCCTCACCTATATATGATATATAGGGCAAAGTAAGCCCCATCTTTTGATACCAGTTTGGTTTACCTTGCTTCAAGGTCAAGGTCACAGGAGCTCTTCAAAGTTGGATTGTATACATATTTTGAAGTGACCTTGACCCTGAACTATGGAAGATAACTGTTTCAAACTTAAAAATTATGTGGGGCACATGTTATGCTTTCATCATGAGACACATTTGGTCACATATGATCAAGGTCAAGGTCACTTTGACCCTTATGAAATGTGATCAAAATAAGGTAGTGAACCACTAAAAGTGACCATATCTCATGGTAGAAAGAGCCAATAAGCACCATTGTACTTCCTATGTCTTGAATTAACAGCTTTGTGTTGCATGACCTTGGATGACCTTGACCTTGGGTCAAGGTCACATGTGTTTTGGTAGGAAAAATTTGTAAAGCAGTTCTTAGTGTATGATGTCATTGCTAGGTTTGTAAAGGTCAAGGTCAATCATGTGAGTCGTATGGGCTTTGCCCTTCTTGTTTGGAAAGTATGGGTCGTACACGAAGTAGTCCGAAGCGTGATCTGGTAAGGTTAAGAGTGGGAGGGGAGCAGAGAGGAGGGATCGACCTGTACAAGATGGCATTATAATGGAACTCTCGAGTCTTCAATCTTGTGCTGCTTGAAGGTTGCATTAACTAAATATAAAGGGTTTAATGACAGAGAGTGAGAAGTAAGAGGAGGGGAATAGAGAGAGGGGGGCGGGGCATGGAGGGAGAGAGAGAGAGGGTGAGCAAGAGAAGATTGAGGGAGAGAGAGAGGGGGAGATATGGATGGGGTGGGGGGGGGGGGGGGGGGTCTGAGAGATAGAGAGAGAGAGAGGGGAGAGAGAGGGAGAGAAGGAATAGAGAGGGAGGGTGCGAAGAGGAAGAGTGAGAGAGACAGAGGGGGGAGAGGGATGGAGGAAGAGAGAGAAAGAGAGGGAGGGAGAGAGAGAGAGAGAGAGAGAGAGAGAGAGAGAGAGAGAGAGAGAGAGAAAGAGAGGGAGGGAGAGAGAGAGAGAAAGAAGGAGAAGTAACTGTAAAAGGAAAAAGAATGTCCAGTATAAAAACCCGTGTCCATTTTGCATGTAACTGAAAAAACATATTGGATTACAAATTCCCAACAAATACGCAGACGGAAGAGAAAGAAAGTTATCAAGAAAGAGAGAGAGAGCGAGTGAAAGGGTTATAAGTTTACAGTTGGCGACATCACAATAAAACCCCATCCGAAATAGTACCCGCTGATGGGACAAAAAAAGAAGTCTGATCTCCTTTAAAAATAGAAAAAGGGTTTAATGAGTTGATACTGTTGTGTTGTGATAAGGTATATATCTTGTGTTGCCTGCAGGTTGCAAGGGTTCATGTTGATACTGTTGTGTTGTGATAAGGTATATATCTTGTGTTGTGATAAGGTATATATCTTGTGTTGTGATAAGGTATATATCTTGTGTTGTGATAAGGTATATATCTTGTGTTGTGATAAGGTATATATCTTGTGTTGTGATAAGGTATATATCTTGTGTTGCCTGCAGGTTGCAAGGGTTCATGCTGATACTGTTTGAGGCTCCCTGCTGCTGCCAGTTCCTGGACTTCGTTCAGCCAGTGTCGCGCTTCAGTGAACGTCGCAGCCCTTTCCAAAAAGCTATCTTTTATGGCTTGTGAGTTTTCACATCTAAATATTGGCTACAGGTTGTATGTGTGTGTGTGTGTGAGTTCATGTGTGTGTGTGTGTCACGTGTGTGTGTGTGTGAGAGAGAGAGAGAGAGAGAGAGAGAGAGAGAGAGAGAGAGAGAGAGAGAGAGAGAGAGAGAGAGAGACAGGCAGACAGACAGACAGACAGAGAGACAGAGAGACAGAAAGAGAGAGAGAGACAGAGAGAAAGAGAGAGAGATCCAGAGAGACTTGGGTGGATTTTATGTCACCCTTTTTTTGTTAGACTTATTTAGTTTGTCAAAGCAAGTCAGAATACTTGGTTTTCCCTTGTTGGGAAATGTGCTGCCCTTGCAAGCATTCTGTGAACATGAAAAATGGTATGGCCACAATGATACAATTTTTTATACATAATATTCAGAGTTATGAAAAGCTTAAGGGGACCACAGACATGGATTGCCAGTGAGTGGATGTAACTTGATGGTGTATGTTTTCAGGCCTGCGATACTGCCGCTCATTCTGTGTTTCTCCATCACCACAGCGATCGGCTGCATGCTGGTCTTCGCCTCTGGGGGGATCTACGGCATCATCGCTCTGGGCAAAAAGTGAGTGTGGTCTCAGCGTACGGGAAATATGTACAACTTTGGATGCACAATTTTGATTGCTAACATGGAAGTTATATTGTCATCTATATATATATACGACTTGTGTCTGTCTGTGTGTGTGTGTGTCCGCGATGCACGCCCATGGTTCTCGATGGATCTGTTTCAAATTTGGTGGGCATATTCAGGTAGACCCCGGACACAACCTGCTCGATGAGATATTTCAACATGTGCTCTCAGCGCACAGCGCTGAACCGATTTTGGTTTTTCTCTGGATCCATTCCCAGTAACTCTTCCTTATCTTCTACAGTGTTTTCAGCGTTTATCTCCCTTCCTTCGTGTGGCGTCAATCCATATTCCCGTTTCTATTTTTAGAAGGTCACTGTCGACAACGCTCAATCCATATTCCCGCTATACTATTTTTACTCTTCTCCAGTGTTTTGCGCGTTTATCTCCCTTCCTTTGTGCGGTGCGCCGGCAAAGCCGGGTCCCCGGCGCAGCCGGTTATTTGGCTCGACTTCTTCCCGGCGAAGCCGTACCCGGCGAAGCCATACCCGGCGAAGCGGGTATTCATCTAGTACATACATGTGTGCACATATTTATGAGCAGGGACAGACAAACAAAGAAACAGACACAAGTAGACAGACACGGACATACAAACCCGCATGCATGCACACACACACACACACACACACACACACACACACACACACACACACACACACACACACACACACACACACACACGTGCTTACACACACAAGGAGAGATCGAGAGACTTTGTCAGTTGTTGTCTCAGGAATAAACATACTCTGCATGTGAGCTTTTGCAGAATAGAGTGTGCAATAAACTACATGGGTTATCACTGGTTTTAATAAACAAGCTTCTTTGAGATACATTGAATTAGACAAAAATTATCCCCCCAAAATCCATGAATAATAACATTAACAAATTAGTTAAATAATGAATTTAGGTAAGTATGATGTAGCCCTGTGTAGTTGCCCTCATGGAAATGTCGGTTAGCTAAGTATATCATTCTTCCTGGGGAGAGCAAGTTGTCATGCAGTATGGTGCTGCCCAATTTTGTCTTTTGGGGAAGGGGTCCTACATTTAAAAAGAAAGAAAAATGTGGAGATCAGCCTGCTGATGGTGGGCATGCAGTAATAATAGTATGTATTCATAAAATGTGGAGATCAGCCTGCTGATGGTGGGCATGCAGTAATAATATTATGTATTCATAAAATGTGGAGATCAGCCTGCTGATGGTGGGCATGCAGTAATAATATTATGTATTCATAAAATGTGGAGATCAGCCTGCTGATGGTGGGCATGCAGTAATAATATTATGTATTCATAAAATGTGGAGATCAGCCTGCTGATGGTGGGCATGCAGTAATAATATTATGTATTCATAAAATGTGGAGATCAGCCTGCTGATGGTGGGCATGCAGTAATAATATTATGTATTCATAAAATGTGGAGATCAGCCTGCTGATGGTGGGCATGCAGTAATAATAGTATGTATTCATAAAATGATTTTTTAGTAGTACATGTAGTTGTATGTAGTTGTAGTATATTAGTTCCTATTTAGGGCGAGTAGCCAGATGCCAAATTTAAGCATATATAATTGCTTCTTCTTCTTAGTGTTACCCTTGTAAAAAAAAGAATTGTCATTGCCATTGATAATTTTGTTGTCTGTTGTTACAGGGCTGACCGAGACACCATGATGAATCGGGCGAAGGGCGACGACGTGGAGATGAAGGAGACTTTGATGGCTAACGAGGAAACGGCGTCGGTGCAATGATAACGTCTGACGTGTTCACTCACACTCAGTCCCCCCACCCCCTCCACTGACCTATATTGCCACCATGGTTCTTCATGAGAGTTGCTGGACGCGTCGACACATGTGACAGTATGCTTGTGGGGATCTGGATGACTTGTGGCATCAGTAAGGGGTGAATTGTGTTCATTTTGTTTGGACAAGGGACAGAGGACATTACCAGCAGTGTACCTGGAGGCAGATTTGCAGAGTGATCAGTCGTGTTGTGGAGTTCACTTTGACAGTGGCTGGGCCAGTACGTGGTGATGTCTTGTGCTAACCGGAAGAAACCATGGTCGAGTGATTGTAAAGAACTCATCAAGTATCAGGCTATGTGCAATAATGTCTTTTGATGTCACGCCAAGTGAGTCTATTGGCTAGAAATGGTGAATGTGTGAGAGATAGAATTTTTAACTTTTTTCTGAGGGTGACAGAATAAGCGATGCAAACATGCTTTTTTTTTATCTGGCCCTCGCCCATTGAGGGTTTACTCAATATAAGAAGAAATGGAAGTAAAGTTACCAACAGTACAAATGACATAATCAACGTGTCCAGCAATCGATAAGACATTTCTAGATGCATTATGAGTGAGACTAAGAGCGAGAGATTGGATACTGAAAATGTCAGTACTTTAAGGTCAATAGCCCCTTTCACGCATGTGTGAGAGAGTGTATGTGTGTGTGAGAGAGAACGAACAAACGAACGTTATTTTAAAAGGATGGAGGTTTAAGGCACATTGCCTTGTCTAACAACCTATCCTTAAACAAATAGAGAGAGCGAGAGAGAGAGTGAGTGTGACACTGGACTGAAATGAATTGTTCAATTTGTAATAGTTTGTATTACAGTACAAATAGAGAGAGAGAGAGTGAGTGTGTGACACTGGACTGAATTGTTCAATTTGTAATAGTTTGTATTACAGTACAAATAGAGAGAGTGAGTGTGTGACACTGGACTGAAATGAATTGTTCAATTTGTAATAGTTTGTATTACAGTGGAACCTCCCTTTTAAGACCTTGACAAATGTGAGCAAATCAGGTCCTAAAAAGGAGGGAGGCTTACTGAGGGTAAATGTACAGAGGTTATGAATAGAAAGTCTAAAAAACCGGGTCAGGGAGGGGTCTTACTGAGGGTATATGTACAGAGGTTATGAATAGAAAGTGTGAGAAAACCGGGTCAGGGAGGGGTCTTACTGAGGGTATATGTACAGAGGTTATGAATAGAAAGTGTGAGAAAACCGGGTCAGGGAGGAGTCTTGCTGAGGGTATATGTACAGAGGTTATGAATAGAAAGTGTGAGAAAACCGGGTCAGGGAGGAGTCTTACTGAGGGTATATGTACAGAGGTTATGAATAGAAAGTGTGAGAAAACCGGGTCAGGGAGGAGTCTTACTGAGGGTATATGTACAGAGGTTATGAATAGAAAGTGTGAGAAAACTGGGTCAGGGAGGAGTCTTACTGAGGGTATATGTACAGAGGTTATGAATAGAAAGTGTGAGAAAACCGGGTCAGGGAGGGGTCTTACTGAGGAGTCTTACTGAGGGTAAATGTACAGAGGTTATGAATAGAAAGTGTGAGAAAACCGGGTCAGGGAGGAAGGGGTGCACGTAATAGGGTTCATCTGTTTGCAGTCAAAGACAAAGTTATTAGAAAGACTGTTCTGATAATTCATAGCACTTTTGATATTTTTCACACACTCACTCGCACTCACAAATAAACACACACACACACTCACACACAGAGTCAACCATGCACACACCCACATGCATGCACAGACGCATGAACGTACGCACACATGCACACACACAGACACCACGCACACAAACGCACTCACACGCACAGTAACACACATGCCAACTATACACACACACGCGCACACACACACAGTGACACACATGCACACTATATACACAAGCGCACACACACAAAGTGACGCACACAAACACACTCGTGTGCTCGCACAAAGTTTAAGCTGGATAGAATCTCTTAGGACATTGTGTTTTGATATCTGATTGATTGATATAAAGCTATACACAGCAGATACTGATGTCACAGCCAAACATTTTGTCATAATTGTTGGCATGATCTTGTCTTTATTTGTCTGAATGTGTGAGTCTGTGTGTGTGTGTGTTTGCGTGCGTGCCTGCATATGGGTGAGTGTAGTTCAGATGTATTTGAGTAGTACGTGCGTGCGTGTGTGGGTGTGTGTGACCATGTTTGAATTTATTCGGATTTAGTTCTCTTTCCTTGTTTGTATTATGATTGTGTAAGTGTAAAGCGCTCTGGGCTCGTCACCACGAGGTTTACGCGCTATATAAGTAATCGTTATTATTATTATTAGTAGTATGGGACCAATTTCTCTTTGTAATCGTCTATACATGTATGCATTGTTTTTTGCAAGAAAACTTTGAGTGTGAAGATCGTATAAAGTGCTTGTGAAATAATGATTGTGCATGTGAAATAATCATAGTTCATGTACTTGTATTCTTGGTTGTTGGTCGATCTAAATGGTAAACATGAAGTTCTATCAATAGAGCAATTTATTGATAAGTGATTGCCAGTTACAGTGTAATTAGTAATGATGACTTCCAAGTTCCGCTTGAGTTATTATCCTCAGAGCATTTACCACACATATTTATGCTATGTAGCTGGGTTGCAAAATAAATATAATCTTGTACTGAATCTGAAGGTAGAATCAGACTTGTGTACTTTCTAAGTCAACAAATTTCATAATATTGCTGAAAGATTCAGGGGGATATTACCCAAGGCATGTTTGTTTGGCGTCCAATCATGTTTCTTGCCCTCCTCTCCCAAGAATGTTGACAGCTAGGTCATCGAGACATCACAAATTAAAACAAGTCGCGTAAGGCGAAAATACAACATTTAGTCAAGTAGCTGTCGAACTCACAGAATGAAACTGAACGCAATGCAACGCAGCAAGACCGTATACTCGTAGCATCGTCAGTCCACCGCGCACGGCAAAGGCAGTGAAATTGACAAGAAGAGCGGGGTAGTACTTGCGCTGAGAAGGATAGCACGCTTTTCTGTACCTCTCTTCGTTTTAACTTTCTGAGCGTGTTTTTAATCCAAACATATCATATCTATATGTTTTTGGAATCAGGAACCGACAAGGAATAAGAAGAAGGTGTTTTTAAATTGATTTGGACAATTTGATTTTGATAATAATTTTTATATTTTTAATTTTCAGAGCTTGTTTTTAATCCAAATATAACATATTTATATATTTTTGGAATCAGAAAAAGATAAAGAATAAGATGTACGTAAATGTGGATCGTTTAATAAAATAAATATTATTTTTACAATTTTCAGATTTTTAATGACCAAACTCACTCATTAGTTTTTAAGCCACCAAGCTGAAATGCAATACCAAACCCCGGCCTTCGTCGAAGATTACTTGACCAAAATTTCAACCAATTTGGTTGAAAAATGAGAGCGTGACAGTGCCGCCTCAACTTTCACGAAAAGCCGGATATGACGTCATCAAAGACATTTATTGAAAAAATGAAAAAAACGTATGGGGATTTCATACCCAGGAACTCTCATGTCAAATTTCATAAAGATCGGTCCAGTAGTTTAGTCTGAATCGCTCTACACACACACACAGATAGACAGACAGACACACACACACACACACACACACACAAACACACACACATACACCACGACCCTCGTCTCGATTCCCCCCTCTACATTAAAATATTTAGTCAAAACTTGACTAAATATAATGATCATTTTTTTTGTCAGCTGATCCAGAGAACTTGATCGAAGACATGGGAGTCAAGAACTTACCTTTCTTGTTTTTTTATTCTTAATTAAGGTTCAACAAACGAGAACACACAATGCTTTAGTGCATATATATATATATATAATTGGTCGTGCTTACCTTGGTGATTTGCAAAGCATTAATGTATCAGATTTGCACGAGTGAATATAGGTACATGTACTGACAGCTTCGTCGCCTAATTTATTGTACAGTAGTCTACTTGATGCTGTATGTATTGATACATCTGTATTACTTGTACCTACATGGGGCTTTTTTTATTGTCATGAAAATGATGCACTGTATTTTGTCTTCATTTCCGCTGGCGCAAAACAGTGTTTCTGTTTCTGTTGTGGGTACATTATTTTCACTGTACTGGCTGTGATATTTTCATAAACGTTATTCAGTTCTATGTAAAGCTATGAGAAAGTTGCATGCTTCTGCTCATTTGTTATTCATTGTTTCATTTCACTGCAGTGGTTTGATAATTATGATTTTTATTTTTCTGTTTTGGCTGTCTGCCTAGTTTTAGCTGTTGTTTGTGAGTTGTGTTGTCTTTGTCAGTGGCAGCATTATGCTAAGGTCTTGATGTTATCGCTTTGTGAATGTGAGAAATATATTATGTGATATGTTCCATATGCTTAATTAACTTTTGTGCATTTAGTACGGACTTGTATGTTTGAAGATTAATATTTGTGACTACATTAAAATGGAAATCCTGGGAATGTCTCTGTGTTGGAAAACAAAAACAACGTATTGTTTTAAGTGAGGTAAATTTAGCTTACAGTGTGTAGAATAGACAAGTAAAAACCTAGGCAATTAACATGGAGAAGACAAAAGTATTTGAAGGTGTGTGTGTTTGTCAAGTGATGGAAACTTTATGTACATTAAGTTCTGCAATTTTGGAGGTAGGACTACAGGACTATTTTTTTGTTTGATTGGTTGATGTTGTAAGACATACAATACATGGCTTAGCCCAGTGGATGGAGTGTTGCTGTTATTCCTGTTATCGGAGGTTTGTACAGTGGAGCCCCATCCCCCTCCCCCTTTTAAGACCCCCCATTTTAAGACCTGATTTTCTCAGATTTTTGGAGGTCGTAAAAAGGGGGTTCCACTGTAACAGGAATCTGAAGTTGTTTGTTTTCTGTTAGATTGTGTGTGTGTGGTCTTTTTAGTTTGTTGGGTGTTTGCTGTACAAAGTACCCTTTCATTTCATATCACACTCACTGATCTACATATTATGTGCTCTTTATCATTCGTGGTCTGTTCATCATATATTACAGGGCAACTGCTTAAGCATTTAATTTTTGTGGAGGACTATATATATATAATATACACTGTTTGGTTTAATGATACATGGTGTACTTTGAGTTGTATGAATTCAAATTAGTGGCTGTACCCTCACTGGGAAAGTGCATGACTCACAGGGATACTCTTGTTCCCCTGCCCTGGTCTTTAGGCCTTTGATGCAAACATTTGTGAACTGACGTATTTGTCCGATCCCCTGCTGGTCGTCTGATAGTTTTGACCATCAATTTTTCTACCAAGTGGACAATGCCAGGACTTTTGGACACAAAGGCATGACTGTACAGTACGTGACTCGATCCTGATGCCAGAGATTACAAACAAATGTGCGAAAAGACATGAAACCATATACACAAATTATTTTGTGAGAGTAATGAACTAGTGTGGTGGTATTTTTGTCAATCATTTCTTCGTCTTACTTCACACTTGACGTATTATGAATGTGTAGTGTCATCATGCAGTATAATTCAATGCAATTCAATTCAATTCAATTCAAGAAATGTTTCACAACATATTTAGAAGAAAAAAAGTATAAAGAGTACAAATCGACATTTTATATCTTAACTTATATATATTCAATTTAAAACTAGGTCGTAGCTTTCAACTTTGATTCATCTGAAGGAGGTGTGGATACAAGTACATGTACCCATTTTTTGTGTTGGGCCTAAAGTATTATACTGTTCGATAATGTATATTTTGGGGATATGGAGCACTATATAAGCATTTTTTTCATGTCTTTAAGTTATGAATAGATATAATAATTATAATGTGTAAGATGGGAAGCATTTCAGAGTGAAGCAGTTGCACATATGTGACCCATCCTGACCTCAGGTCAAAATGAGTTCGGCTCAGATAACTGGCGATAGCCGTTGAGCGATGATGATCAGAATGATATGTGACCCTCCACCACGGAATGAGTCGCATGTCACCTTTGCATAATTTTTATATTTTTACATTTTCTTGAAGAGTTTTTTATGCTCTATCCAGTGGTAAAAACCGTTTTAGAAAAGAGCAAAAACTGTTTGAGTTATAAGCCTGTGACTCAGGTGACCCCCACACTGGTACCTGACACCCCCGGGACGTATATGAAGCCTAGCGCAGAACCGCGCAAGGTGACATCCGACTCATTTCGTGGTGGAGGGTCACATATTCCTGAATCTCTTCTCTTTCTTTAACTGTCTGTCTTTCTTTCTGTCTTCCTTTCTTTCATTCTTTTGATTTTCAGAGCTTCCTTGCATTTCCTTTTTTCTTCTTCTTGTTTTCCCATCCTTTTCTTGGCTGAGGAGATAGTATTATGTCCAATTAGCGATGGTAAAAGTATGTGGAATCTGCATTTGCCCCCTTTGTTTGCCCCCTTTGTTTGCCCCGCCAATCTCATCTGTACGTAATTTCGATCTTTTGACAAATTGCTCTCTGTAATGGAATAGAATTTTCAGATGATGCATTTTGTAGAAAACTTGCTGTCTGTAGTTATGGTATCAATCTTTGGCATGGGTCGATGGCAGGCTGATTATGAAGTGATTTATCGCTGTCTGTAGTTATGGTATCAATCTTTGGCATGGGTCGATGGCAGGCTGATTATGAAGTGATTTATCAAAAGACGTTTTTTGGTAGTTTTAATGTGCTGTTTTTGAGTCCTGTTCGGCTGATTTGTTGCGTCTGAGCAAAGAATAAAAGGGTTGTTACTGTTCACATACTTTGGTCTCGAGAGTTAAAGTTTATAAAACAGTGAGTGAGAGAGAGAGGAAGACTGAACTTTATTAAACAAGTTATATGCTTTAGGCAAAGCTTAATAATCTTCCAACCTGTATCTTAATTATACAAATGTTCACAGACACACACACACACACTGAACTTGGGCAAGGCTTTTGTATGTAGAGAGCATATACATCATTATATTTGGTATGCTGTGTCGTACCAGATTTACATGAGTTTCTTTTTTAAATACTGAACTGCGAGCGAAAGCTAGCTTTTCAATATTTGAAATAGCTAATTGGAATTGCTTGCGTCAGTCAAAATGTGAATGGGTCAACAGTAATGCCATCAAACTAACCTAAGCTAAAAAATAAAATTTTAAAAAACACCAACACACGAGCACAGCTGATACACACACACTGACACACACAACTTGACTGAACACACGAACACAGACGTGACAGAGTTTTAAATTCACACAACTTGAATAGTTGTTGTTTTGTCACAGTACTGTGTCCATTATTTCTGTTGCACTCAATCACTTCCATATCATGTGAACAGGAGGAGTAGAATTCACAAGAAAAGACAGCATAATTCTTCCCTATAGTAAAGAGTTACCTAAATGCTTTGATTTGAGCCTTTTTCAATTTTTTTTTATAAAGCAAGCAGCCCGTAGAGACTGCTAAAACACAGTTCGGATTCTGGTTGCAGAGAAGGTTGAAGTACAGAAGGAAATGAGACCATGCAAGTCTCTATGTCATGGAGATTGGAAAAGCTCGTCAGTGGGCCAAATCTTTGAGTGGCCGGCTGTGGAAGAAGAACGGGGAATGCTGAGACTGAGAGAAGTGTAGCAGAGAAAGAAACACGATACGAGGCACCCGGCCTCTCCTTGGCTTGGCATCACTGTAAACGCCTAAGTTACTCCGCTAGACAAACCACCGCTAGCACGAGGTCTTGTGTTGACAGCTTAGCTAATAAAAGCTGTGGTACCACAGAGGGAAAATTGTGGAGTGGAGTTCGGGATTTAAAATACTATCGGCTACATGCACTACACACACACACATACATATATATATGCACACACACACAAACACACACGCATGCACACACATACACACTCACACACACGCTCGAACAAACTCACACACACAAACACACACACACACACACACACACACACACAGTTTGAACCTGCAGCATTTTATTGTCTCGAAATGCAGATTGAACTTCCAGCAAACATCCTACGTATGCAGTGCTACTACGTGATTTGGACCGTTTTGAGGATGATAGTTTCAACATTTATGTTCACGTCAAAGCAACTTTTTCAGTTTTCAAGCAGAAGAGGGAGGGTAGCATTGAGGGTGAAAGTAATTTATGTTTTGTCTTTTCGTTATGAAAATGGAGAAAGGTAATCGAAAATCTAGCCAATCGTTTTATCCTTGGCATAGTAAACATTTTATTCTCTTTTTTCCCCTTATTTTGCCGGGGTTAAAACACAACACAACTGTTGTCTGCATCAGATTAAATAAATCCCTGCGCCTTGAATATGTGCGCGATATAAATTGCATAAAATTAAAATTAAAATAAATAAATAAACAAATCCCTGCGCTTAGAACTGTACCCACGGAATACGCACGATATAAGCCTCATATTGATTGATTGATTGATGTAGAGGGCCTATACAATGGGGTACAGAACCAACTCGTCGGTTCTTAACAAAACGTGCACACCAATGATGCGCGATCCGAGAATTTCTTTTTTTCTTCCAATAAAATAGCCTGATACATATAAAATAAGAGATATATGTTAAAATACAAATCCACACTCTAACCCTCACCCCTCCTCCCCCCGCACCTACATGTGGACGATTAGGTTCTCTTTCTTTCTTTCTTTCTTTATTTGGTGTTTAACGTCGTTTTCAAGGTTATATCGCGACGGAGGAAAGGGGGGTGATGGGATAGAGCCACTTGTCAATTGTTTCTTGTTCACAAAAGCACTAATCAAAAATTTGCTCCAGGGGCTTGCAACGTAGTACAATGTATTACCTTACTGGGAGAATGCAAGTTTCCAGTACAAAGGACATTTCTTACATACTGCTTCACTAAAATCTTTACAAACATTGACTATACTATATTCTATACAAGAAACACTTAACAAGGGTAAAAGGAGAAACAGAATCCGTTAGTCGCCTCTTACGACATGCTGAGGAGCATCGGGTAAATTCTTTCTCGTCCCAACCAATATGGGACTCCCCCTAACCCGCGGGGGGCATTAGGTTCTCTGTAAGACCTGCTTGAGGAACCAATTCACAGTATTTTACCATCAATCTGGTATATTTATACTAGCCATCGAAAAAATGAAGCGACAAAGGGTATTCTCCAGCAAAAGAAAGTAATAATAAGCAATTATTTTGAAGCAAAGCAAAACAACTCATAATCATGTTACGCTATGATTTCTTTCAGACTGCCAAAAATGTTTAACGATAATCTTAACTATAATACACCAGTGCTTTAGTTGTATAACAGTCAATCCCCATATATGTATATTAAAAAGGCATTATTGATTTTTTTTACAAATGCCCTGTCAACATTACTTTAAAAAAAAAAGGGATGGCGAGGGGCGTACGTTAAAGTCCCCCTGCCTCTGTCTGATAACACAGATGATCCTGCTTAAAACAGCCTGAATGCTGAGTCACAAGACAGTCCAAGGTATTATTAAATTAACCGCTGGGGGAGGGGGGGACCTTGCGAGGACAAAAGGAAACAAATGACAACAAATACACTTTCTGCAAAAGTGATGACGTGACTGTGGACAAATTATAAATTTTTGCACAACTGCAGGGAGTACAATCTTGGAAATTTTACAAAACATTCCTTTTACAATTCAAACCCCACAAACAATAATTAAATGTGAATGTGTTTTGTTTTGTTTTTATATTTATTTTTGCTTAGTGTTTTTTTTTAAATAAGTATTAAGTATTAATTGAAGTTAGTAGGATTTTTACATTCATAAACACGTATTTCTATAGCTAAGCACAACTTCGAATTAAAAAAAAAAAGCCTTTCAACAAAACAATTACAGCAACAAAAATATTTAAAACAACATCAAAAGAAGACATCAAGCAAAAACATCAAGCAACCAAACACAGAATATACACCTTTTCGCATTGTTCATTCATGACAACCTTGTCTGAAAACACGCAATCAGACACATTATTATTAGAACACCAGGTACAACAAGCAACACTGAATTTACCTTTAGTTTCACTTCGTTTTCATTTTACCATATTTGTTTTATTGCGATGAAAGAAGGTCAGGTCTATTGACACAAAGGGAAGTAACCACACAAACTCTCACCATTCATTCTCGGTAAGGTTATTTTTCTTACTTCAACTCATGGGATGGTGTATTTCCAGTGCTCGTCTTTTGACCTTGAAGTTGGTCTCCGTGATTAGAGTTAACAAGAGAGTGGTTCATAATCATAATTATGCAAAAGCAAGCACAATTACATAGGAATTTGTTACCGTTTATAAAATAAGTATAAGCATAGACAAGTGAAGTGATGTTACCAAATTCGCTTACGCACAACACATAGATGGAAACAATCATGCAAAGCTACATAAAACAAAAACCTTCACCATTTCAACAAGTGTGATTAAGCAAGACAAGCAACTTGTGTTTTCAAAATTGATACACACTGGTAAATATCAACAAAAACAAGAACGGAATGAACAGAACAACAACATGAGATATTATGTAAGGCAATGGAATACTCGTTTCAAAACTAAAAATACTAAAACAAATGTAGTCATAACTATCATGGAATTGACCCCCGACCACCAAGTTGCTGGACACGAAAGCGCACACCATATTGAAATCAAATTATCTTGCAAAGATACATGTGGAACACAACACTTTCACTATTTAAACAATCTTGATATCAACCCAAAACATCAATGTCACCATTAATTTAAACAATCTTGATACCAACCCATAACATCAATGTGTGCTCACAAAGGTGATCAACCCAAGTAAATATGAACAACAATAGCAAATAGATCAAATATAATATGAACATCATATTAGAGATTATGAAAAGTATTTATTTTTTTCTTTTTTTTTCTTAATGGTTTATTCAGGCATCAACATTTACAATATAATAGGAACATGTGACAACACAGCAGTTGTGAATTATCTTCATATGACAAATCATAAGTGAATCCTCTGTAAATGAAACAGGAGAACAAAAAGACACAACGGAAAAACATGATATTTGACTGGAAAATACGGATATAAACTGTATTATGTTTTCCATTATTCGACTAAGGTATTGTATGCATTTATTTATCGTTCTAATAAAATGTAGTACACTTCTCACCACACGCTGGTTACCTACACTCGCCGCAATGTCCAGTCATTACCAAATAATGAAGTCAATAAACATTGCACAACGCTAAAACGTCAAGGAAAAAACTGTAACAAGACGTTTTACAAAAATGAAATGTAAAACGTAAGTTATTGAGAGTCTTTCAAGCACAGTTATAGATACATTTTACGTTTCTGAATTAAATTGAAACATTACACACAACATACTGGTACTATTTAAGAAAAAAATCACAATCTAGTCATCACCACTTCATTACAAAAGAACTTGCAATTAAAAACAAAGACAGCTGGTCATATCAAACCCTCGTTAACATTTACTAAAACTTTTTTAATTTTAATTTTTTGCAATGAACACAAAAGGATGATAAATCTTTCTTTTCATAATAAAGACATGCCAAAGTGCTCCGAGATAGGGGTGCACTAGGCATTTGTGCAAACAACTTAAACGTTATGGCTCAAGCTTTGTACAGTGAGGACTCTTAACCATTGTTTTAAGGAATCTGTTGGTGTTAAGATTTATACAACAGCAGAAGTAATAAAACAAATAACATTACTCAGGGCATATGTACTATCAACTGTCATCAATAAGAAGTATATTACCACCAGCCCACTCCCCCCCCCCCCTTTCTTGACAACACGTACATTTAAAAAAAAAAAAAAAAGCAGATGACATACAACTCTGGTTTTAACAAGTACAGTATCAGGATTACAAACAAGCTACAATACTGAGGAGCGTTAATATCCCCCAGCCTTTGTCTGGTAACACTGATAATACTTGTGAGAAAAAAAAGCTGAATACCAAATCAAAAGTAAAAGGTTGTATTTTAATACACAGCTTTAGCAATACACAAAACTTCAAAACAAATCTGTAAGAGGAAACAGACGACAAGAAACATTGTTTGTTTGTTTATTTGTTGCTTAACGTCCAGCCGACTACGCAGAGCCATATCAGGACGAGGAAGGGGGGGGATGAAGGGGGCCACTTGTCAAGCGATTCCTGTTTACAAATGCACTAACCCATTACTTGTGTCCCAGCAGGCTTTAGTAAAACTAAATTAATACCTACTGGAAGATTACCAGTTTCCAGTATGTTAAAATAGGCTTAACCTATCTACTGCTGGACTTACATCAGAACACTAACAGATTAAACTATACATGAATCGCGAGACAAGCGGCAAGAGAAGAGATTTTTGGAAAAAATACAGGTGAATGAGCAAGAAGGCAGAAAAAAGAAAAGAATTCATGAAGAAAAAGAGAGCATGACAGGAAAGAGGAACCAAAAATCTACCTAACAGCAAACTAGAAAGCTCCTGCGGTTCCAAAAACAGGAGGGGCCTTTAATTTCATAACCGACAAGAAACATACTTTCTGCAAAAGTGATGTGAAAGTGAACAAAATTCTAGCGTCACTGACGTGGCATTCGCCCAAAAAATCAGACATTATTCGCCATAAAAATAATAGTCATGATGCTTTTATTAACTCAAATTTGTGCAGAGATTTCCCCAAACATGACAACCTTCCTACCCAAGGTTAAAAATGTTGAAGTAAAAAAAGCTAAAGGTACTTAACTTGAGTTTGAACAAATGTCACTGACGTGGCAAAAATGCTCACCTGCATTTCACTCACTAAGCGAAATTCTAAAATTCTATGAGATTAGCCAACTAAATCATGTGATTTTTGGTAGATCATAGTCAAGACATATCGTAGTTTCTGAAATATGAAAGAAATTGCCAATATCAAATGTATTCTTCCGACTAGCGGTTAATATGTAGCGTCACTGACGTGGCACTTAAGCGTCACCGACGCGTGGCACGTGTCAATTCAATGTTCAAAAGTAATACTTTTTTGTTGTTAAAATATAGGTAGTTTTACACGGCCGATTGTTGGACCACTTTACGGCTCTGTGTCCCTCCGTCCGTCTGTCCGCCCGTTGGTCCTCCGACACCATTGCCTATCTAAATAACTTCTGAAATAATGATTTCAATTGCACACTTTGTACATGTATTGATACACATATACACCTCTAACAAACATATTTAAAGCATTCCGAGGCAAGGTCACTACTAAAGGTCACCGGTCAAGGTCACTTTTTTTTCTTGTACATTTCAAACAACGCCTTGATTTTTCGAAAAATATTGCATTCAAACGTGGTGGGAAATCAAGTACACACCCTCAGAAAGATAAATGGCTCCTGATTCTGGCTTGAAAACGTCATTCACACGGTTTTGTTTCGAGCTGTCATTATTTTGACGTTCTCCGCTGTCTTCCCTCCTGGCAAATATAACTACCGTTATACACTCACGTCAAACAAATGAGTATGTACATTTGACAAGATCTTAAATGTGAACCACACTATTCCACTTTATTTTTGTTGGTGTAAATCGAGAAGTACAGGGCGGAATAACACGTTAATTCTAAATATGTACATAACCAAACTCAAACATTGTTCACATCTTTCTCTGCGAACCTAAAGGACAGGACTATCTCATTTTCTTCATCGCTTATGTAGCCAAAAGATTGCGATGAACCGAACGATGGAGTTAGTAGTGCTGAAGCAGCTTTTTCTTGTGTAAATGACATTTTCTTTCAGCACTTTCACCCCTAAAATCGACCTGACAAAAACTAATGCCCCGTATTTTAAAATCTGCAAAAAATCAGAATGTGCACTTACCAAACACTTCTGACTACCATTGGAAAGGCCATTCAATTTCCTGTTCAGACCATTTTGTTTCATGCACCTCCCGTCTTTAGTAATTGTGTACCCTTTTGTCAAAGACGGTAGGTGTCAACCGTTTCAAAAGCACGTTTTGCGGCTATTTTTTAGGGGGTCCTCCACTGAGAGAGCCATATCTGCTCAAGTTCCCAATGAATTGCTTTGAACATTTCAGAAGTTATGACCAATAGGCTGACCAGAATGTGTGTGGATTTTTGTAAACGTGTATATAAAGCGTGTTGTGTTACGTAACTTTTCCGAAAAATCAAAACAAATATTCTTATTAATTAATGGTTTAAGGACAACAAATCATGACTTTGCATGCTTAGCAAAAAATGGTTGGAGCATGTCAGAGTTCGGTGGGTTATAGAAACACGAAAATACCCTGCATGCTTCCTCCGAAAGCGGCGTATGACTGCCTAAACGGTCATACACGTACAAATCTACTCGTGCAAAAACACGAGTGTACGTGGGAGTTTCAGCCCACGAACGCAGAAGAAGAAAAGTAGTAGATTTAAAGATGCTTGGTTAATGCAGCAAGAGTAAATGACAAAGACCTAAGGTATTTTATCCAAACGAAAACAAACAGTGCTGAGCGATGTCAGTCACTTCATGTAAGCCTTGTTAGAGCATTGTATTTTGCAAGAACACCCACCACACCCTGACGACGTCGACACCATCGTCTGGCTATGTCAAGCGGTGTGCCAAAGATTGACATAGAATTTACATCAGTTCCATGCTGCAAGAGAAGCTGAACTGTCAGAGTATGACCATATGTACAGGCAACGTGTAGGGGTGTGAAAACAGTCGTTGATAAAGCGTTCACATTGGCACCATGCTGCAGGAGGCAGTGAACGGTTTTATTGTCACCATTCACACACGCATAGTGTAACGGCGTGGAGCCATCATTATCTTTAACATTGACATAAGCTCCTTGCTCGATCAGACACTGTGCTGTCTCATTGTTATCATTTCCACACGCGCAGTGTAACGGCGTGGAGCCATTCTGATCTTTAGCATTGACATCAGCTCCTTGCTCGATCAGACACCGTGCGGTCTCAGTGTGACCATTTTTACAGGCATAGTGTAACGGTGTGCAGCCATCCCGATCTTTAGCGTTGACATCAACTCCTTGCTGGACCAGACACAGTGCTCTGTCAGTGTGACAGTATTCAGCATCATGCAGAGGTGTGTGGTCTTCATCCCTTTGTGCATCGACACTGGCTTCATGTTTAAGAAGACACAGAGCTGTTTGAGTGTGACCCTTTTCACAGGCTTTGTGCAGTGGTGTGGCCTCACAGGAATCTCCAGCGTTGATGTAAGCGCTATTTTTTATCAAACACAAAGCTGTCTCCGTGTGACCATTCGTACTTGCTATGAGCAGTGGTGTGATGTCATGTTGACCTCTGGTGTTGACGCTAGCGCATTGTTCTATCAGATACAGAGTTAGTTCAGCGTTGTTTATCGTTTTGTGAAGGGGTGTGAAAAGACGGTCGTCCCGTGAATTCACGCTAGCTCCTCTGTTAATGAGGTGTTGTGCTATGTGTGTGTGGCCAGCAACACAGGCATAATGTAGAGGTGTTTTCTTCGCACAATCCAAAACATCCACCTGAGCCCCGTGCTTTAATAGAAAGGTAACAATGTCAGTCTCACCTTTATTACATGCATAGTGCAGAGGTGTTCTCTTCATATGATCTGCAGCATCCACTTGAGCCTTGTGATCAATCAGGCAGGTAACAATGCCAGTAGCATATGTACCACAGGCATGGTGTAGAGGTGTTCTCTTCAACTGATCTACAGCATCCACCATCGCTCCGTGTTGAGTCAGGCAGGTAACGATGTCAGTGCGCCCCATCAGACAGGCAGCGTGCAGCGGACTACAGCCCATACTGGTGTCGTGCTGGTTCACGTCAGCTCCCTGTTGGAGGAGAGTCATCAAGGCGTCAACATCACCACGCACCACTGCCTGGTGAACACGGCCTGTCTCCGCTTTTGCTTCTATCAGTTGAGTCATGATTTCAAGTCTCTTTGCTGTGTGGGCGTGGTGTAAAGGTGTTCTGGATTTGATATCCTTTGCATTCAAGCCAGCTCTATGAGTTATCAAGAGTGTTAGAGTTTCAGTTTTTCCACTTAATGACGCGGAGTGTAGCGGTGTGTTGTTATTCTTATCCCGTGCATTCACATCAGCCCCAGCGTGCACTAGGAGACGGGCAAAGTCGGCGCTACCTTTGGGGGACTTCCACTGACATGCAAAGTGAAGGGCCGTCTCTCCCAGGGTAGATCTGGCTTTCACGTCAGCACCAAGATGAATCATCAGATCAGCAATGCTTTCATGTCCATGATTACATGCCACAATGAGGCCTGTATTTCCTTCACAGGTTTTGTCGTGGACACTGCTTCTGTAGCACAAATGTTCTTTAACTTGCATGACATTACCGCTACGTATTGCATCTTCCAGATCATCATCCATCTCATTGTCTGACGGATCCAACCATGACATCAGTGTTTGTACAAATGCGTTCTTTTTATTTCCTCGTCGTCGCTGTGCCAGCTCGTAGGGTGTGAAGTCCTTGTTGTTTGTCTTTGTCAAGGAAGCTCCACTCTTCGCGGCGAGTGTGATGGCCTCCAGGTTTCCCTTGTCGGCAGCGATGTGAAGCAGCGTGTTGCCGTCACGGTCTGTCTCGTCCACCTCCCTGTCAGCCAGCAGTCTCAGCGCCAGGTACCAGTGTTGGCTGGGCAGCTCCACGCTGACCGCGTCCTCTGCAACGGTCACTGACAGCAGTGTCGCTGGGATGGGCAGTGAGAGGTCGTCAAGGTAACACAGACCCTGTGTGTGAAGGCTTTTCTTCAGCTTAGCAAAGCTTCTGTGCCTCATGGGAAACAGTTCTGGAAACAGCAGGGAGAGTGTTAAATTATTCTTGTCCTCAGGTTTCAGCTTAAGGTGAATGGCTTGCTCCAAAAAGGTTCGAAATTTTCTTTTTGCAGCATCCTTGATAGTGTGTGGAAACAATATAGGTGCAGTAGCTGCGGATATCAGACTCTCTGACAAAACATTTCCATCTCGGCGGTGTTTTATCATGATGTCAAGACACCAGTATGTAAGTGTCACAGAAGGACTGCATAAAAACCAGTTTAGTAACGACAGGCCGTTTTTTCTATCGACAGCATTGAGTAGTTGCTGTACATAGTTTTTGCGATGTGTAAGAAAGTCTTGAAAGTCACGCAGGAAGTCAGGACACTCAAGCAAGGGATGCTGACACATCTCTGACAGCTGGCCGTCCACAATCGTCTTGTACATTCTCTGCATCAAGCGTTCTCTGTCTGTGGAACCAATCACGACGTGTGGTTCACCAGGTGTGCCGGAAGTCCGCACGTGCTGCACGAGGAAGGGGACGTCACACACCTGGAGCAAGACAGACCTGGAGTGCAGACTGCCCAGAGCCAGCCCCGCAGCGTCGTACAGAACACGACTGGCAAAGCCAGGACCAATCTCGGGCAGGATGGAGCCTCTGAAGTTGTAGGCCAGCTGCTTCAGGTGGTAGTGATCCACGCTGTGGAATCCAAGACGCTCCAGGTCTGACGTCAGCACGGGAGGATCCGACTCAAGGCTGTTACTTCCCAGCATGCTTAGCGCGAAAACGGCCGCCACGAGACGTCCAGTGTGTGTATCATGAAGCATGCGTAGGAACAACGGCAGGTAGTCCAAGGCAAATGGAGTGCAGATATTATTTGGACAAATTACCAAAGAGGACGGCAGCAAAGGCCGTCTATTCTCCAGCACAGCCATGTCTCGCAGCAGATGGGGATAAACAGTGAGCACGAGTAGACACTGCGTATTGTTGATAAGGTCCTGGCACCGATAGTACTGGTCATTGTCCAAACGAACATCACCCAATCCACCGTCCAGTAGAATAACCGTCTGCTTCTTTTTGAAGAACGACTGCTGACACTGACAGCACAACTTACTGACCAGGTAGGCTTTGAATCCTTTGTGGTGGTAGTGTGTGAGAATAGCGTGGCCTAGAGAGGACCTACCAGACCCAGGAGGTCCACACAGCGCGACACGACGGTTCTGGTCCAACAGTTCAACACCTCGGCTGACGTCTTCTGGGCTGACGTCATGGATGTCGGCGCTGAAGGCTTCCAACGTTTCATTGTCTGCTGACAACAATAGGTGCCATATTGATTAAGAAAATGTATTTCTTTTGTGCCGTGTTTTACCTTTATTATTATAATTAATTTGAGACTTGCCTTTTGCGTGTTTACGTGAAGAATCTTCAATAAAAAGTGAGTTCAATCTGTCCCAGGTAATGTATAGGAAAAGCTAAGATTGATCTCACCAATTCTTACAACGAAAGCATCCAGTGAATCTGGAAATATCACCAGTGGCTAGTTTAAAAACATGCCTCCCTTAGCTAAAATAAACTGTGCCAACAAATCATTGCAACATATTTTGCACCCAAACTAAAGTTTCATCGAAACTTTACATGCCAGTTTAGACCTTTCACTTGACTATCTGGATCACCTTTCGGATTAACGATTTCTTTCACAGGGATCACGTGACCGCCGCTCAAATAACGGTACCCTCAAAATCGACTGAACAAAAACGGAAGGGTGAATATCAAAATCACAATAGGCAAACATTGCAACTTTTACATACGGGAAGAAAGCCAAATCAATTATCGACCCCGAGCAGGTTGTTTTGTTCTAGCTATCGTGCGTATTGCTTGTGCTATGCTATTTCTACTGATGCAGGTGTCGCGGATCGCAAGAGCAGTCAAAATCGGACATTTTAGCGTCATTTTTTAGGGGTATTGTCACAAAAAGCGCTGCATTTCAGCAATAACTTGGTGGATTGCTTTGAACTTTCAGAACATTTTAGCAGCATACTAGACGTACTTCAAATAAAATTCAGGATTGTTTTGCGTGTTTGTTCAGATGTTATGCAATGTTTGGAGAAAAAAGTTTTTAAACTCGTCAAGGGAGTTTTGGCTTGTGTCCCAAAATGTCCTTACTTCGCATGTCTATACAATTGCCTATACAAAAAGGTAGGACTCTTGGTGTTCCCAGACAAGACAGAATCTGTCACAAATGTTCGTCAGGTGACCTTGGGGACGAGTTCCATTATATTTTTGTATGTCCTTTTTTTACCAATTATAGAAAACAGTTGTTACGGTGCTATTATTATGCCCGCCCCAATTCAGTTAAATTCAAAGAGCTTTTTTCCACTACAAAAAAGAGTTTATTGCTAAAACTCGCAAAGTTCATGACACTTGTCATGGACTGTTTGAGAAGCGAGTAAAATTTAATTCTCTTTTAGCTTTATACTCCGATATCTGTTTTGTGTTGTTTGTAATAGTATTTTTGTCCTGATGTTAACTCCCCCTCCACCCCACCCCCCCCCCCCTCCCCCCATTTCCCATAGTAAAGAAATGTATGTAATCACTTTGCACTTGTAGTGTTTTATTATTATTATTATTGTTATTATTATTATTATTATTATTTATTATTATTGTTGAATTGTTTCTTGTATTGTTTTTGCTCTCCCTCACCCCTCAACTCCCTTTTCTGTACATAGTCTGATTTCTTTTTGTTTTAGTTCCTTTTATTTGGTGTTGAATGAAATGTGTTTTTACTGTGTTTTTTAATTTTCCATGTACCCTCACGGGGTTTTATTGGAATAATAAAACTTGACTTCGTATAAGCATTGACGCAAATTTGCTAGGTCTGTAAACACGCTTTATATTTTAGGATTGATTCTGGTGCCACAACGATGCCCAGCCAAGCGTGACCGCAGCATGTTTTGAGAGGCAGGCAGCGATAATCGCTGTGGGTTCTCATGTGTTTGCATGACTAGCACATTTACGCCAGTGATTTACACGCAAATGAAACTTCGGCAGTATATTCTTTCTTTCTTTATTTGGTGTTTAACGTCGTTCGACAGTATATGTATCAATCTTTTATCTGTAGACATGCAAAGTCATGATTTGTCTTAGACACAAGTGAACAATTCCAATGACGAGTTTAAACATGTTGTCCCGAAACACTGCGTTGCATCTGACCAAATAAATGTAACGATCCCAAAATTTGCTTGAAGTACGTTTGGTGTGTTGGTAAAATATTCGGAAAGTGTCAAAGCAATCCATCAAGTCATTATCAAAAACCAAGAAAGGTAAGTTATTGGAACGTTTGTTATTGACACAAATACAAATACAAATCAAGTCATTGTTGAAATGCAGCACATTTTGACACAATACCCCCCAAAAATGATGCAAAAAGTCTCGTTTTTTGACCATCTTTTGTTCGACACCTGCATCAGTAGGAATAGCATAGCACACGAAATACGCAAGCCGACTAAATAAAACATCCTGTTCTGGGTAGATACTTGCTTTGACTTTCTACTCGTATGTAAACGTTGCCAAGTTTCGCCTATTGTAATTTTTTGTCGATTTTCAATTGGGCCCTTCCGTTTTTGTCCAGTCGATTCTGAGGGTACCCTTATTTGAGCTTCGGTCACGTGATCCCTGTAAAATAAATCTGTAGTCCGAAAGGTGATCAAGAGAGTGAAGTGAACGGCCTTATCTGGCATGTAAAGTCAGGATGAAATGACACGGGAATGAATGCATTAATTTGGGTGCGAAATCTGTTGCAATACATTTTCGGCACCGTTTATATTCCGATATACCTGCTTTCCTCTTATACCACCCAGAAAAGTAGGAAGCAAATAAAAATAAAAATATAGAACACATTAAGAGTATATTGTAAACCCCCAGCCAATGCTTTTTCTACCTACCTTCAGTTTCGCTGACTGTTCCACTGTCATGACAGGATGAACAGTTCTGGCTGATGAAGTACTGTTTGGTCACTTGTTTCCTAATGTATGTGCTGTTTTGTTGGCCAATATTGTTGTTGGTATTGTTAATAGCAATTTCTTGTGGTCCACCAAAGTTGACAGGGCCCGAGAGGTTACCGATCGTCATCGGACCTGCAGAAATATACACTATTTATTATGTTGAAAACTAGTAGTGCACAATGAAACACAAACAAAACAACAACACCTGAACCTCACTAACCACCAACCTACTTACTCCCGACACACATTACCACTGCAAACGGCACGACAAAAAGTCGACTCGTGGATTGAAACTGACGGGTAATAATTTGACAACCATGCATCCAGTCTTTATCCTCTCCAGTTAAAAGCAGGAAGCTGGTTCTGTATGAAGCTGACTCTTGCAGTGTCCATGTTCATACCGCCTTGGTGTGACAAAATACGACAACCAACTTGGATGAAACACAGAAATAGCAGGACCTATGCACCCAGACACAAGTATATGATCTTCAAGTTCGAATCCGCCTTCAATGGCTGCTCTGTCGACGCCCGTTTTAACCTCTTGCCTCTCTTTATATAATAAACCGACCATAGAGCGCGCTCGTCCCGAACGAAACCGTTTGGGTAGGGAAACCCTTTCATTACCTTTTCCCATTTTTATGTTCTGAACTCGTAATTTTGTATTTTATTTATTTTGAATTCATTCCAAAAGTTTTGTGTGACGTATTGAAGAACGACTATATGTAAGGGTTGCATAATTCTCGAATACTTCCCGTGATCAATTTCCTAGCATTACCTATTCCATTTATCACAACGGCTTTGGGGAAAAGCCCAATGGTCGATTGTATCACCGCGCGTCGACTGCATGTACTGTTCCCAAACAACTTCTAACACAGATATATAATCTACAAGTTAATATCCCCCTCCCTTTATTGGCTCTGTCGTCGCCCGTTTTTAACCGCTTGCTTCCCTTTATATGATTAACTGACCGTAGAGCGTCGTCGTCCCTTCCGTACTAACTCCTTCAAATCTCAACAACAAAATAGCATTCTGGGTAGGGAAATACTGTCATGCGTTGACGTCAGCGCCTTTCAGCGATATGTCAAAGCATTTTGGAGACAGACTACAACATAGTGTCGGGCAACCTTGAAATTAACGCTATTTGAGATTGCTTTCAAACCTTATACGAAGTAATAGGGAGCATAGGGTCAGTTGTTCACTTAACTTGCCTCGAACAGTGAGATAAGGATAATGTCCAGTACACAAATACGAACTGAGAGACCAGAAAACTCGAGTCGAGTCAATACTGATGCCCACGCTCCAGAACTCAAGTGTAATATTTGAAATTAAAATCTCTCCTGCCAACCGTGAGCCAGATTAGCTGTGAGCCAGATTAGCTCTGTTGGTAAAGCGCCCAATCGCCTATCGTCACATTGGTGGTCACGGGTTCGGACCTCTTCGTTGGCAATTGTTTTAATCTCATTTCTAAAGAAAAAGAAAGAAAAAAGAAGGTTTTCTGAACTTGTTATTTTTGTATTTTATTCATTTGTCTTCATTTCAAAGATTTAGAATTCTGTATTAAATAAATAGAAATAAATAAATTACCCATTCTATTTTTTTTTAGTATGAAATGCCCTATGGGTATTACCGCGGCTCCATGTAATGGTGAGATCGACAGAAAGTCGAACGAAGAAACTCGGAAACCGACGCGTCGACACATAGGGCCTACTCGAAAACTCACGTGTAATGAATGTTCGCAGTTCAACTTTCTATTTTCACATCAGAGCATTGTGTGCCGAGTTGGTAGAACGCTGGCCAACTGACACATCTCGGGTTCGAATCCCATAATTGGAAATATTTGTTTTAAACTTTTTCCATTTTTCAATTTGTTCTTCTTATCTAAAGTCTTTATTTTTTGTATTTTATTCATTTTAATTCACTCCAAAGGTTTTTAATTCTTTATTGAATATCGAATATAGTGCCCTTGAACTGCTTTTCCACAATCCTGTATTCTATTTGAAGTCCGGGATATACCTGTAGTGGAATGCA